>NW_006799985.1:2004804-2045881 GCF_000485575.1 Poecilia formosa | reverse complement strand
GAAACAAACTTTTGACAAAATATACTGGGGATTCTTTTAAATGCCATAATCGTGTTCCAACTCTGTTCCCACTTATCTGCTTCCAGGCGACAAACTTCTCCACAGAATGAATAAGCAGAGGAGCCGGGGGGGTTTTCTGTTGTGTGTTTGCCGATGCTGTTTGTTGTCTCCACAGGAACTGTTACAAAGGGACCCTTGTCCCTTGAGTAGACTTTCACCAGAGGGAACCCTTAAAAGCACATATTAAAAACACACTGTCTGGCTGCCTCCCGTCTCCACACATCCCAGGGCCGCCCTTCCACACTGTAAACAGCTGGCCTCACTGATATTTTATTAATGATCTTCTTTAATTAGTTTAATTAAGTAGAACCACTTCTCTGTGCATATTTTCACCCTGCTTCATAAAGAAAAGAATCGGAAATCTCCTCTGACGTATTTCATTTTTACAGGAATAACTAATTAAATGGATCCCTATTTTTCAAAGAAGCTATGGCCAAAGTAGAAGTGCGGCTACAAAACAAAAGAATTACACTGATCCACATAACAAAAGCAGATTATACGAATGTATGAATGAGTCATAATCAGAGAGCAGGTTTCCTCTCCTTGCTTTTTGTTGCCAATCAGTCTTTGTTTGTTGATGAAAACAGGGTGGTGTTGTGAGGCAAGTCGGAGCTTACACACAGTGTATCATGTTTAATTTCATTGGATCAGCCTTAGACAAAAACCTAAAAAGAAAGCTTTCGTCTCACCTTCAGATTGATGACTTGTCCTGTCTTGATTTGTCCATGGACCTTTACAAATTAAATTTAATAGATAACGTTTACTCCTTTTGTCAGTTCCTGAATATTGTGTTCATTAATCCATCATTAAAGGAGTCTCTGGCAACAACTCATTGAACACCCAAAGGCCTCTGGGCAGAGGAGTGCCATGTTTCACTGTGACCCACATGCCAAGATGGCAGCTCCACCTGGGACGTTTCACAGTGTTTGCACTGTAACCTAGTAAGAGCAGATCAGTGCTTTAACACAGGGCTTTATTTAGACAGCACAATGGTTAGTCAGCAGCAACATTATCTGGCCTAATACATCTTATCATGCAAGCGCTCTGTCAACAGTATTACTGGAAGAGGACAACACTAATGCTCAGGCACATTAGCATCCCTCAACAGCTTCCAAGATGGCCGCCAGGATAAACGTGGGGGGGAAGTGCAGCTTGTCAGACACTGATGTTCCACCATGATGACAACAGCAGTAAATGAGGTTTCAGAGACCTCATCTAAGACAAAATCAATATGCTGCCTCCTCTGCTCTGCAGAGAAGGTTTCTGCATTATCTGCTTTGAGCAACACATGGGGAGTGCAAAGGATGAACGGGCCAAGACGCAGCTATTTTGGGGGAACTGTGGGATGTCTGCCTCCAAAACCCCTGATATCAACATGCACAAAGAAATGATAGATATATGTGTATCCAGCCCACCTGGTCTGTGGTATCACTCCTCAGTCCAGACTGCTTTAAAAGTCAATTACCAGGCTAAATGACTTGAGGAATAACTTGCAAGAATGATGTTTCACACAGTTTATCGATGACAATAGCATTACGGCTGATTAGCAGAACCAAATGTGCTCTTTTTGTAATGCAACACACAGAATGGTAACTGGATCGCCGTGTTGGCTCCAGCAGTCCCAGGACGAGCTTTGCTGGCAGCTAGACTGGAAACATCCCAGAAAGCCTCTGCCTTGAGAAGAGCTAATGTTTCAGCTGGGGCAGAAGAACTCAGAATAATAATGTTGGATGACTAAATTGTTGACTTAGAGGTCAGCAGTTTTTATGCGGCTCACAGACTTGACTGGAAATACAGATTTATAATGATAAAAAGTTATTTTGGTGGACTAGCAATCTGTACAGAGTATTCTCACATTGAAATTAAGTTTCCAAGGTTTTCTATTGCAGCCCTGACAAAAAAAATATTGAAGAGGCTTGTGTTTGCTAAGGTTAAGGAGGAGCTAATGTACTCTCATACACTGATAAGCTCATAAAACTCACAAGTAGTCCAATGTCAGGTGCACATTTTCAACTAGAAGATTTCTCTTATAATTCACCCTACTCTAGATTTACATAAAAATAAGTGTCATTAGTATTACTAGAAGTTCAGTTGTGATCTTTGCTGACCAGAACCTTTTTTTTTCACATGTATGCTTTGCCCACTACATGATTTGTGGCAGTATGCAAACAGGATATTTTCCAACTTACTGTCCGTAATGGCATTTTTTTTTTTTTTTTTGCCAGTTTTCCATTAAGTGCAGATGTGTGGAATGCATAGTTGGGCTGTCAACAGATTCTCCAACCTGACCTGTGGGTGCTGCACTATACCTCGTCTAGACACTGTGTGCCGTGGCTTCTTCTTAGTTTTTCACCCTTCTTTGAAAGTCTATTCTCTGAGATACAGGGGGGCACAGTGTAAAAACTTTAGAACTGGGGTGATTCTCAGCAAAACAGAGGTCTAGAGATGCAAAATGACAATTTATGAATATGTTTAATTTGTGGGAATATTTTCACAAAGCACTGTATTGAAACAATAAAAGATTCTGAAAACGGTGGAACAACAGACTCTGCTTGTGTGTACGTAAACTGAACATTAGGATGAGAAGAGGGAATCTGAATAGGTTGTAGGCAGGAAAAACTCTTGGTATCAGACACCCCGCCTGCTGGCATCAGAGGTGCTTCAGGGCATGCCTCAGCCTCTGCCCTGTTAGCATCCCACTCTGTAACACAGCTATAAGGATGAACTCCTACTCAGATATACGTTTCAAGCACTGGGCCTGAAATTCCCCCCAAAACAGTTTTAGTAAACATTAGAAACTACTCTTTTGATGAGTTCAAGGAGTTTCAATTCCCATTCCCTTGATTTTGCAAAACTCTATCCGTATTCACGCAATTGCACAAAATCTCTTTACTCCCCTCTATCTCTCTATTATGACTTAGTAACAAAAAGTAGAAGCAGGCCAAAGACAAGACCACCGGAACTCTTCAAAACGGCTTAAAATTCAAAACATTATGTTTAATGTGAACACATTATGAACCCTAATAATTAATGAATAAATAAGCACAGATGTGAAAAGCATTATCAATAATTATATGAATAATAGACATGAATTATGCATGATAGTTGCCCTGCGGCAGAATCTGGCATTACTGCTTTCACTGAAGCTGTGGACATTAAATAGTGACTTGTCAAATGTTCGCAACACTACAATAGACCTACACTGGTTAACCCTCATTTTTACACCCACGTCAAAGCACACAATTTCACTTTTTCAAGTGATCCACCGGGTAATGTTTCTTGGCATCGTTTACAATGGTCTTTGAAACAGAACTGGGAGTGAGCCATGAAAACCAGGCTAGCTGCAGAGAGAGGAATCTGGGTATTAGCATTCTACCCACACCCTGTCTTTATCAGAGCTAATAAGGGAGGCCTGCACCGGGGTCTTTCATCTAGATTAGGGCTCTTATCACATGCCACCTGCATGGAGCAACCTGCCATTCATATGCAGATCTGGCCAAGGCAAGACTTTGGCTTTTCCTAACTCTGTCACTTCCAATTGCACAGTAGACTTCCACTGGAAAAGATAACACGGTTGTTGTCTTTCTATAAGATGTTTACCATCATGTCTCATTTCTTGAAACTCAGCTGTAAAGCATAGCTGAACTGATAAATGATCTGGAATTATTTCATCCAGATTATTAGTAGTTCGGTGTTAAATAAGCACAGGGAATTACTATTAATTACTATTTAAAAATTAATTAGTTATAGTAAAGAAACCATCACCCAAAACAGTGACAGAAAGTAATGTGTTGATGTAGCTCCAGATATGAAGTTGTTGTTCAGTACAGACTGTGCACGGTATTTCAAGCATCACTATTTTATCAATCAAGGAACTCAAAAATGAATTTCTGGTGTTTCGATGACCACTGTGAAAAACATCTCACCAGCTTGGAAAAAAGAAATTGTGACTGTGACAGGTAATAAATGCTGCTACCAGTGTAAATAAAGACACAATGGAGAGCATAATGATGGACCTCTCCCATCGGGATGAGTTAGCTAATCGGTGCTTATGAAAGCTTACGTGTCAATAAACCCAAATTGCAGATATGACCCTGTTTTCCTGTGTTTGCTTCTTATCTGAAGCCACCATTTATTGATGTTGATTATATTAACCAAACCAAAGCGCGTACATTTGTTGGTTGGGACAAAATATAAGTTGTCTTGAGTTTGCAGTGCAGTGCAGCTATGATGACAGGCATATGCCACCAATGTATGTTGACATGCTAAATATCTGAGGCATCCTTACTGGACAGTGGGTGATCAAACTGGTTGTTGGTGGTGAGCTGGTGGATGGATCGTGTGAGGGGGCAATTATCTCCCGGAGACAGTGAGAAATGGGGGAGTGGAACATCCTACGACACATTAATGAATGGGGGGGGGGGGCTTTTCGTTTTCAATTTTTTGCGCAGTACCAGCAGTCGTTTACAAAGCCCTCCCAGGTTTGTGCAATCTCTCAGTGTCAACATCTTTCTGTAAGGCAGATTCAATTAAGATTACGCCAGTTGAGGAGACGGAGAGTGACAGGGGTCAGTCTGATTTTGCCGATTGCCTTTTTGCCCTTTGTTTTTGCGGATCAGGTTATGGCTTCATCTGCCACTTGTACAGAAAATCTAGGTAAACTGTCGACGCCCTGAGCAGCTGTGTGCAAGGAACAGACATTTGAGGTGTACCTATTTGAAGCTATAAGTAAATATATTACTTGTATGTTTATTTTCTACTTTGTCTGTGAGTTCTGTGTTCCTCTTTGAACTGGTTTATCTTACCAACAGGGAATGCTCATATTTATTATTGCTGTAACTTAACATAGGGTGTGTGATAACATACTTGTATTTCTGGCTCCTCTCACGTGTTAGATACCATATCTTCCAAGACATTTGTTTTCTACTTTCAACTATGTAAGAACACCCGCTGAAATGCATCTGATTTTCCCAAAAGTCTTTGATGCCTGAGCCACTCAACTCCATCACAGTTTATCAGTCATCTTACCAGCACAATGGTAGTAAATTCTTGACTAATTAAGTAGCACTTTGTGACAAAATAGAGATGATGTAGTTCAAAAGGCTCACCATGGAGTCAGAAAATAACCTTTATAGCCTCTAATAGACCCCATAGGCCTAGGACTAACACAATATGTTGACCTCTGCACATTGGGTCATCCTTCTCTGCCTGGGTTAACATTACACCCTGATTTTACCCCACAGCTGCAGATCGTTACAATGCCCCATAAAAAAAAGAGAGAAAAGAAGACGTGGGCAGCCAAATGAGGGGTGTAAGCCACTATTAAAGAGGTGAAGAGGATGATTGTTTGGGGCGAATGGAGAAGTGGGTAAAGAGTTGAAGTGGGGGAGGTGGGATGGGTGAGAGGTGGAGAATGAAAACAGAAGCGTTAAGTCATTAGGGTCCATTGTTGTGCTCAAACGGCTGCCACACAAGCTCTCTGTGAATGGGAAATGGAGCTTAATGACCTGAAAAGGGACTTCAAAAGCCACAACAATGGATGAGAAGGGGTGGCCCCACTCAAATGTCACTCTGCCACTTATTGCTTAGTTGGAGAATGGGTGGGTTGTTTAGATTAGAAATGCGATGAAAGTAAAAACTAGCCTGGTGTTTTCCCTGGAAATAGCCATTCTACAATATTGATTTGAGATTTCCCTTCCAGTTTGTAGTTCTTCTGTGAACATCTGGAAACACTCATGTCTCTCTCTCTCTCTCTCTCTCTCTCTCTCTATATATATATATATATAAAGTTGTGGAGCCCTTATCAATGTTAGTTGTCAATAGATGCAGGCACTATATATATAGTGCCTGCACTATATATATATATATANATATAGTGCAGGCACTATATATATAGTGCCTGCATCTATTGACAACTAACATTGATAAGGGCTCCACAACTTTATCCCTGACCTGGAGTTCATTGGTCTTCATGATGATGTTTTTAACAAACCATCTGAAGGCACGTTGTCACGCAGGATTGAATTCAGAGATATAAAATTAAAATAAAAGAGGTTAAATAAAAATGCAAGCTCCAATTTTCAGATTTGATTTGTAATATTTTTCAAGTATGTAGACATTTGTTCTGCAACTCTGTGTTTATCACAGAGTGCCAAAATATATCAAAGAACGTGGTTGTACTGCCCACTAAATGTTTTGAATACGTAAGGTGTATTATGCATCATCCTGGGAGCAAAACCTCTTTTGTAAAAGTGGCCCCTTTAACGGTCTTAAGTACACTGGTGTCCTTATGGATCCATTAACAGTTAAAGGGTTAAACACAAACTCAGTAGATATTACAATATTTGCCGATATTTGTGAAAACCTACATATCTGTGAAATATGTATGATCGTACGCACCTCAAAATTCTGTGTGACGATATCAAGTTTAGAGTTCCCACTAAATAAAACCTTAAACTACTATTTATAATGAACCAATTTTTGTTTTATTTGATGTAATGCTTAGGAAAGAGCATGTGTGACTCTTTATAGCACTATGTGAGTTTAAAGGATTCCTAGCTTTACTTAGCAAAGCTTAAGCACACATCCATACACTTCACTGCAGAGCTGGAAATACTTCTAAAAAAACTGAATATAATATGACATGTGTGAAAGGTGGATATGTGAGCAACAACAAGCCCATAAGTTTGTTCAGTTGTTATGCCTTGGGCTTCCTATCAAGTTTTTGACTCATTTGCTGCCCCAAATTCACTATTGCCTGCAACAAGCCGACGGTATCATAGGATTTGTTTTGTATTTTTGTATCATAGGACTTTTTTTGTATTCGTGGCTGGTTTTATTTTCATATCAGTGTTTACTCCTTGTCTTTAAGGGAAGTTGCGAGATGTATCTGTATTTGCTGTGACACACAGAGTCTTTGATCTGACACAGATGCCATTTAATGAGTATAACTGGAATTGCAGTGAGTTTACTTGTATTTGCCTGCAGCATCATGTTTGACAGAACTAAGAGAACGTGCCAGATGCAATTTTTCTTAGGAGTACAGAACTAGCCTGAGTTCTGTGATTTATCTTGGCCTAACCGACCTGTGGCAAATTCACAAAAGACTACACTACTAGTAAAGAAAGTAGAACTTAGCCTGGTTTCTGGCATTTTCTTATAATATATGCATGCAGGCACAGTGCCATAAAATTCATAATAAATAGGGACAGTTAATGTTTGTTTTTTAAACTTCTATAAGAAACTGTTTTGCTCTGTTTGGTGTTCATATGTCCACAAGTTTGTAGTGCTTTCCAAGTAAAAATAATAAAATAAAAAAATCCAAACATGTGCAATCAAATGTGCATTTATTTAAAGATGCACAAGTTACTTTGCATAAACTTGTAGCTTAAAAGTGTATCAAATGAAACTAATCATGACTTAATTTCCAACAGTCTACCCTATGCATTAATCCATTGAACTTATTTGTTATAGATGACGTATATGTTGTTCCAAATTGAGACTAAAGAAATAAACAGAGGCTAAATTGTTTGTAGATGGATTTATCAAAATTGTTTTACTTTCAAAAAACTCCTAGTGTACAGTAGTTATGAGTGTGAGCGTATTGTTAAGAAAAAAATAAAATTGAAAGAGGGACTATGGAGAGAATTTGCTTTGTTTCTCTGTTCTGCAGCTCCTTGGCATGACTTGCTGATCTGCTTAGCTGGCAAGCTTAGAGACCTCAGCCCACAGACGGTGTGAGGTGTTTCAAAGAGCCCATTTGATGTGAACAAAGCAAACCAGTAAAACAGCAATGGGAATAATCAAACATTATGGGGGTTTTATACATACCCTGTGCAAGTTCATTATGGATGCATGATGTTGGCTTTAGGCTGGTAACCACGGATGCACAGTGGGTTGCTGAGGAAAACTACACTGAATGCAGAGGCTCCACCCCACTGATGAGATTTATCATAAATTTAATTTCCCAAAACCAAGCTGCAGCCAATCCCTCCTTGAGATTTGGCATTGATTGGATAGACTTTGCTCCTCCCTCCCCCTGCTTGTATTAAGAAAAGGCCTCAACACTAATTACACCCTCCCAGTCTAATAGAGGCATCCTGTTAAACAAACAATTGATCCCCACTTAACACATGTACCCACGTTAGTAAAACACTATTTGCCAATTTGCCAAAGGCAACACAGACAGAGAGAGAGGGAGAGAAAGAGGCACAGCAGAGAGCCACTGGGAGCTTCTGCTACAGGAGAAGGAAGAACATTGGCACAAAGGGGTGGGATGAGGAGGCAAACTAAAAAGATGAAGAAAGCCTGTCCATTGCTCTTTTTTTCTTTTTGCCTGCATCTCAGAGACGCTCATTACAGACTTCATGGTTGCCAGTTTCACTGGTTTAAAACTAATATTACACATATGACACAGTTCAAATAAACCTTTTGGCAATTTTTATATAATGAAAAATCATTAAAAGATGGACCTATGAGGTGTTCAGCTGCTGCAACCAAGCTAACTATTATATGAGTCAGATTTGGAAAATGGGGAGAAAAACAATCTCTAAAGGGAATGTTGCATAAGTAGCATTATGTTCCAAGATAAATGTCTATGTAAGCTTGATGCTGGTCACTTCAAGGAAAAACTTGGACATATATGGGTCCTATAGGTGTAGTACAATTTAAACAGAATTTCTTCACATCCATTTGAGCCCTTCATATGGTGCAAAAACTGGTTTTACTTATGTCACTTGCATTTAGTTAACCAATGTGGATCCAGTACAATAAATCCATGGACATAGAGAACCCATCAGACCTAAGCTAAATCCATTTGAGGTCTACATGCATGTGTTGGTTGGGAACTTCGCCCTCAAACACAGATATTATCAATTAGTGAAATAAAAAAATAAAAAGGGGTTTATCCCAGTCTTATTACTTTAAAAAAAACTTCCAAGTGTACATCCTTCTTTCTGTGACAACTACATACGCAGCAAACAAATGATACTGGAGATGAGTTAATTTGGGCAATCCCCTGATCAGCCATGAGGTCCTTCCATCAGTCTGCATTCATCTGACTTTAAAAGGGTGGTGGTAGTTTCCATTACTTTCATTCCTGCGTCAGATTTACATCAGATGATCACCACACTGTTAATCCAGTGGTAGATTCTGCAGAGTTTTCTGGACAGCGGGATGTTAGCCACCGCCTAACTTTGCTGTTTCAAACAACCACTTTTCTCACTGGTTTCCATGATAAAATGTTTTCCTGGTCTGCTGCACAGTGATGGCAAATGTCTCAGGGAATTACCGTACATTTGATTGTAGCTGGTCCAAGTGGTACATCAGATGCTGTCAGGT
Source organism: Poecilia formosa (assembly GCF_000485575.1). Taxonomy (NCBI): domain Eukaryota; kingdom Metazoa; phylum Chordata; class Actinopteri; order Cyprinodontiformes; family Poeciliidae; genus Poecilia; species Poecilia formosa. Next base: position 2,036,482 of record NW_006799985.1, on the reverse strand, counting down.
GTGCAGCATTAACTGCATTCCATCGCAAATGCTTTTCAGCTGGATCTAGATGTAAGACAGTAGGTCTGAGCAAATCACATATGTTACTACCTAGCAGTGTGTTTGCTTGACAGTGTGTGTGAGAGTGCGCGTGGGTGCGCATGTTGAAATCAGGGGCAGTGCAGAGTTAAAGCGAGGCTAACAGATTGTGTCGTTTGCCTTTTTGAACTGCCCAGAACGTTTGGATAACAGGAGGGGAACAACGAAAGGTGTTAATGGCTTTATGGAGGCCCCATGCTGACAGATAGGCCATTATCTTCCTGACTCACTGCAGAATGGATAACAGGCCAGATCAGTTGCACTCTTTACATCTCAGATTAAAGGTATAAATGCTGGCTTAACACATCTTCTTTGCTATGAAGCAGTTTACAATCAACAATGTATAAGCATAGCTAACGATATAATTTCTTTTTTGAAATCATTTACTTTTTTCATTACCTTAATGAGGATCTCTTTTTACTTTTTTATATCTTTTCCATCACCTTTTTACACGTTTATGTGGGAGAAAATGCTTTCTCATGCTACCTAATGTTTTTTTTTTATTGTTTTACTACAGTGTAAAAAAAATATAACTCTTATTTGATATATCTTTGTCTGCACCCAAACAGTGCGTTTTAGTGCGTGGATGTATGTGTGCATGAGAAGGAGGTAGGGCACTGCTGTAAACTTATCAGCCGATGATGACTTTCCACACAGCTCTAAGACAACTTAAGCCCTCTCTAATTACAGCACATCTGTTGCAGCAGAAAGGTATTCTTGTCATGTGGTTTAACAAATACTTTCACATTCAGAGGAGCACATACCTAATGAGCCTCGCAGCCCAGGGCAACTCACGTCGCCCCACTCAGATCAAAAATCTTAACCTGCACACATGCACAGACGCACACACCTGTGGGTTAAAGAAAAGGAAAGACAATTCATAGCAACAGAAGCAGGCTCTCTCACTTACACACATACAGGCACAAGCACGTACAAACACTACAACAACCTGTTTTTTCAAAAAGCAACAAGAACAAATGAGTCAAATGAAAGGAGCCAAACTAAGAGTTGGGACGTGTTTACACTCTCTGACAACATTCTGAGGGTGTTATCAAGGTGGAAATCAAACAGCCCGTCTGCTCTAATTATTGCCTGCCCTAAATAAAGAGAAGTTGTCTTTGCAACCTGGGGGATGAAATAGGTTGAAGAAAATAACATCAAGAAGAAGATGAGGAATACACCCACGATGATATCTGGCAGTCAGTGTAAATGTGCTAAGGTTGGGCTATAATAACCTGGTAAGCTGGCTGTTATGATTGTTCGGGAGACGGGAGATAAAGTGCTTTTCCTGGGCTGCCAGAGTCACACAGAACAGGTGCTAGCACAGAACAAGCTACAGTCCCCATTGGTCAATACCAATGCTGTTACAGTGGCTTGGCGAGGTCACTTAAAACTACACTATATCCCTGGAAGAAAAGCAAAGATCCAAGCTGTCAGTGATCTTTCTTCCTGTTGAGATAATGTCACAAAAGGTATCACTCAAGGATCTGTATTAGTGTCACACTTTCTACAGTAACAATATGGGTCAGAATGTTAATGATGTTTCTCTTCAGCTCTGTATTGTTTATTGTCATCCAAACATTATAAACTTGATCAACGGCGGAGTCCGGCGACGACAGGCGCTTAAATTCCGTAACAAAAGTATGTTTTTATCTTTCTTTTTTTTCAACATCTCTTTCTCTTTCTTACTGTTTATTCAATGTCACATGCTGTTTTTATTTTGTTTTTTAATTATGTAAAGCACCTTGAAATGCCTTGCTGCTGAAATGTGCTATACAAATAAAATTTGATTGATTGATTGATCTTTTAGCTTACACATGCCAATATCAAATCACATTTCTTCCTCCTCACGTAACACTGAGAAGTTATAGACATCCTGATATTTTTGTTGTAGCCACCTCCTTACCTCACATTAACAATATTTTCTGTGTATGCACACCCCTGTTAAACTTTTCTAGATGACTGACATCGTTTTTCTTAATGACTTTCATGAAGTGATGAAAACATCTCACTCACTTTTACAGTATAAACCTCCTCAGTTGCATGGGCTTCATTATCCAGACTTTTGCAGTTCTATATATTTCCTTCACAAATTAATAATTGGTTAATAACTACACTATTTAGTCCTTGATATACAGAACAAAAATAAATAGCCCCTATGATCATAGACTTTTATTATCATTAGTGTTTCTTCAAGTATGTAAAAAACTTTGGAAAAATGGCTTCTGTTTTTTGTGATTTCCTGATCTTCTTGACGTGTGTTTATGTCAGGTCTCTCCTGAGAATTCATAAGATTAAGCTGTAAAAATAAGTGTAAAATAGAAAAGTAAAAATGCCTTCTAAGAAAATCAAAGGGACAGCTGCACATAAGCCAAAAATAACATAATGAGACATAATTTTCACTAAAACAACATATCACATCTGAAAAAAGAGCTTTTCTTCACAAACCTTTGGTTTTAAGGAGAAAAAAAAATACTAAAAAATAGTCTTAAATTGTTTCACTGCAGTGTTTATCTAATGGCTTTAGCCAATCGCGGCTGCTGGGTTTTCAGAGTTTAGCATGACATGGCTTTAGCACATGGTTCACTGCAATGCTGAGGCTTAACTTTGGCTTGTGGTTTCTGACTGTGAACTCCCTTGGCTTAGGCTCCATTTTCTGGGGAGACATTCCAAGTGTCATTATGAAGTAGAAAGCCAAAAAAGAAAAGTCATACATACCACCTCCTCAACACATGTGCCGTCTCACACACCGGCGTACATAACCACGCATGCAGGCACACATCCTCGCTCATGAGCACACACATGTTTCCTGTCTGCATCCGCCTTGACGCCATGTGTCTTCCGTGCAGCAAGTCCTCCAACAGCCAATTGCTGCACTAATATGGCTGCACCCCCTAAAGATACAATATACGCTTATTGGCAAGCCACTCTATTAGTGACAAAAGGTCACACTGTGAAAATATTAAACTTATGAAGGACCCACACTCTCATCAAACCCAAATATGCGGAGAAAGCACAAAAAAAGGTGTTGTGTCCTCTGTGTATGATTATATCTTCTTCCTTCATCCTTCGAGCGGTGACCCAAGGGCCACTATTTTATTGGTCTCAGATGCTGGCTGCCTCACAATGTACAAAAGAGCCTGTTATTCCACACCGGTATTAAAGCTGGCCTTCGCATGCAGCATTATCCACAAGACAAGCATACGCACAGCACACACACCTACACACACACACACACACACACAACCAAAACCGTTCACAGAAAGATGAGTGTTTTTGGTGAGTGGGTTATTGGTAGCAGAGCATGGTCTGGTTACAGTGAGAGATGCAGCCTCTTTATCCTGTCAAAGGTTATGACAGGTTGACAGAGAAGCTGCTACATCCACCTGTGTTTAAAACTTTTAAAGTTCCCATGAATAAGTGTCTGAGCACAGCTCACAGTGAAGTTGCGCACTGAATGTGTTAGCAAAGCATCAATGACCAGCTGATGGAGTTGGCGAGGATATGAGGGCGCTGATGCTTGTAGCCAAGCTGCATGTAAATCTGCATGTATGATTTCATACCCTGGTGTGTATGTTTACTGATCATTGCAAACGTTTCCATACCTCCTGAAATTTTCCACTTTTGTAGGTTTATCCACGAACCTACAAGATTTAAAAATTAGAGACTTAGCAGGCGCTGAATACTAACTGCCGGCCACACTATTTTATGTATTAAAAACCTGAACAATTTAGCCTTTTTCTTCCACTTTACAATTCTACTACATTTTTATATGCTTTCAGACAAAATAGAAAACACTGAGGTTTATGGCTGCACCATGGCAAAATATGGAAACATTCAGTAGGTGAATACTTTTCATACCAAATCAGTGCTTCTCCGAGCGTCTGACCCCATTATGCGTCATGTTTGTAACTGTACGTGCATACTGCATGTCATTTAATGTTGTAGCCTGAGCAAAAATGTGAGTTTGTTTGTGTGTATGTGGAGTTGAAGCCTTCAAATACTTCCAAAAGCTTGATTTCCCCAGGGAAATGACAGAGGTCATCTCAACGGCGAGGGATGAAAACAACATTTGCATCCGATTGGTCACACCCACGACATTAAAGTTTTAGCCAGACAAAAACATGTCAAAGAAATTTACATCGCTGTGCTGACAGCCCTACACACTCATGGACACAGACCATTGCCACTTCCAATTACTAAGGCTACTTTTATTGTGTGTGAACTCCATATTCTCCATTACCAATAAAAACATAACAGGGAGGGTATTTTTTTTTTCTTTGTCATAGACATTATCACCCTTTCCATTCGCTGAGTATGTATCAAACTGCCAATCAGAATTAGGGAGTAGGCCAGCAGACATGAGACGATTCGCCTGGCTCAGCCAACGTGCATGGATTTAAATAATAAAAGAGAGATTTCTCTCAAGGCCCTCAGCCCCGTGCCAATAAGAGAGCAGGGAAAATGGAAAAATGGCTGTGTGCAACGAGAAATAACTGCAAATTGAGGGTATAATGAACACGTTTAATATTTCATTTCTTTGGATGGAAATGTCTATACTGGGTAGCCCTTTCTTATTTTGCTCACCATTTGGTGGAATTAGGCTCTTATTTGGACTGGGAAAACATTAAAGAAATTCAACCAGCTGCTGGGGCTGAAAGACGGGACAAGAAAAATGGAATGCCCGGCCATATAAAGACAGTAATCATTTACAATTACACAACACACAATTCCTTCGTCGTGAGCCATCCCACAATCTTAGCTGTAGCCGATCAAGGAGCTTTTGTGAGTGTTGGCTTCGGTGTAAAAGACTTCCCCCTTCATTTTGATTTTTGGAAAATGCAAAGATATTGCACAGCAATCACCAAGTTATTAAAAAAAAAAAAAAAACACCAAATTGCCCTTAAAGCACGACTCTAGATCTTGTAGTTTTACTTTCAGTATTGTTGGCAGATGTTCGGCCTGGAAATACAGTACATTATCACCACATTTCTCATATTAGACATGCCACGTATAATATGTGAAGCCTATAGGAGGAACCATCCCTGCATTTCATCTTACAGCATGGTTCGGACTGGCATTATGTTTTGCGTATGTATTTTTAACCAGGCAGCTCTATAGATATGTGGTCAGATGTTCTGTGTGCATTTTTTGTGATTCCTGACATTACAAAATCTGGAAGAAAATCTGTTTTTATTATTTCTAAGCCAAATTGTGGAGCTATTCCCTTTAGATGTGTGAAGTTTAGGGACTTTTCGAGTTGCTGAATGTCATAATAAATCACTTTAAAGATGTATTGTAAGTTGAAACAGAGCAGCTGGATTCTTTATATTGGCTTTGCTTAGTATTTTATTTTGACTAAAAGACCTCAATGAGGGCCAATACGATCTACATCAAGGATTAAACCTGGCAGCTGTAATTATTTTAGTCATATGGTTAAACGCTGTTGATATCTTGTGGATATGTGTGGAAATAATGTTTAGTAAAAAAAAAAACATCATCATTAAGGTGTTTTCCTTAGTCTTCATGTTAATTAATATTTTCTAACATACATCTGAGGACACAGAGCAGCAGTTTGTTGTGTTCACTAAATAATGGTCACTTGTTTCCATCCACTTCACAATCATGTGTTGCTTTTGTTTAATCTTACCTAAAATAAAAAAAAAATGGGAGTTTATCCAAGCGTTCAATAAGTACAAAAACCATTTGCAAGGCCAATGGAAGCAAATTGTACTTGCAAAACGTTTAGTTTTCTTCCACGTCATTTCACATGTGAAGATAATTGCTTTGAAATTGAAGACATATTTGTCATATCTGAATGTTCAGCTTAACATTACATTAGTGTCATAATGCTGCCACAAACATCCGTTTCCTCCCAAACCTAATCATTTAAAAGTTTCCCATCTACTTTTTTTTAATCTTCCCACTGCTGTCCGAACACCATGCAAATGAAGTTGTCTGACTAGAGATACTAGCATCATTAATTGCCTTACATGAATAATAATCATGTATATGGTAATGATCGTGTCAGTCTGTTGTGAGTGAGCATAGATTAGCATTACTTGGGATTAAGGTATTGCGTTCATTAGGCTTCCTGAATAGATGCATTAGGCCTTATGTTTTTTGCCATAAATCAGCTTCAAAGAAAAAGTCTCAAGCTGCATTTGGTGGAATGAGGTCAAGATGCAAACCATTAATTCAACAGCTCCCAACACACAAACTAGAAGCACACAGACCAGCAGACTCAAGCGGTTAAAAATTCATTTTGGCTTGTCCTGAATTTGTGTACTGGTGATTACCGACTTTCTTTTTTTACTTTTAATCTTATCATCATAAATTATTCATCAGAGCATTTCAAATATTAAACGCGTGTATTAATTTCATTTATCATCTGCAAAAACAAGAGGCAAAAACAAAACTGCAAACTAACCCAAATGTTGTGCTCAAGACGGTCTCAGGAGAAGACAATAGACGCTTCAAATGCGTTCCATTTGAAGTCCTTATGCAGGAATTTATGGGTTGAGGATTTTTTTTTACATGAAAACCCCTCTCTTTAATTTGGAATTGATTTAGCATAATAGCTGTAATTAGAGAAACGAAAGACAGAGTTATATGGAAAATTTAAAAGCAATCATGCTTGCCGTGGTTTTGCCACACATTTCCTTCATTTTTCTGCTGTTGTTCATGCAAAGTAGAGGGATAATAGATGGGAGCCGAGGGGCGTATTTTGCTTTTCCGACCTCTTCCAGTGTCGAGAGAAGTGTAGCGCTAGACTATCCCTAGAAATCTGCGATGGAGGCCAGCCTAATCTCTGTGATGACAGTTAACTAGTTTGCAGGCTGTCGTAAATGGCCGCGCAGATGTTTGGAAGCTGTTTGTGTGAGGTAGACTCACCTCCACCTCAGAGGCTCACCCTCCTGTTGTGCTTCTCTGTGATCTTGCAGTCATGTATGTGATTGGATTTTGGCTTAACAAAAACCTGGAATTACACACCTATTGTGTTTCAGCTAAGCCCGCATTGACAACGGCAGGGGCAGGCTTCGCACAGCTCTCTTGGCTGCCGACTTTTGGGATCCCGCCCCTCGTCCCTTGCAGGTTGTTGAAGGAAAGGGATAACAGGATTAGGTTGGGGTTTCAGGGAAGCATTGATTCTCATACAGTTGACTGCTGCTGTACAAAAATAAAACAGAGTAAAAAAAGAAAAAAAGACGGGGTGCACCATCAAAGTCCAATAAAATCAACCTTTGCCTTGGTACCCTGGTAGGGGCAGGTTGAATGGTGACAGAATTTGGGCAACTACAGGGGAGATATTCACCATCCTCCAAACACACTTGGGGACCCTGACACTGTACCATCTGTGACGCCACCCTCCAGTCCCCTCAGGCTATGCTTATGCTCATCACAGAGATGCTGATAACACAGGGTGTGACTAACACACCATACAAATCTCCACATCCCAGGCACATAGAGAAACAGAGAGAAGGGAACACACTGGCACATGCACACAAACACAACCCCACTCACATTCACAGACCACGTCCACTATCATACCCAGTCGACAGGAGGAAGGTTCCTCTTGTCTCTTAGGGGCGTGTGGATGTAGCGCCGTGATGAGTGGGTGGATCCAGACAGGGTAATGACAGGGTAAGGACTATGTATGTCAGGTTGGGTGTAATTAAATTCAAAACTGACAGCGCTGTCACAGAGAAGTGCAGCAGGGTGAAAGGTGAGTGGGTGGAGCTGATGGGGTTGGTCTCGAGCTTCCTAATTGTAACAGCTTTCTGAGATGTTCCGTCGCTTCCTATGGAGTTTATTACAACACAAAGTGGAGCAGCTTTGTTTAACAAAGAGGAAACGGTGGCATGATGGGGGTCTGAGCAAGTTCACACCAGAACATTTTTCTCAGGGTTTTAGCGAATCTTGGAGAAAGTGCAAACTGAAAAGCACCAGAAATGCTTGTTGTAGGCAACTGAAAGTTGAACGTAATCTCAGCACCTTGACTGAACCTTGTGTTTTATGAAATATGTATTAGATGAGACAAATTCTGAAAGATTTCTAGATAATGTCATGAGCAACCTCAAATTTATTCTTAAAAAAAAAAAACACTACAAACTCCAACTGGAAGATCAGCTTTAGGTAATTATCTCACTGTTATTCATTTCAAAGCTTATTCATTTTCTAGTGTCCTTGAGACAGGTTTGCAAAGTAGTATTATCATATTTTATTTCTATTTTTCATAAGGATAAACATTTGTCCTCCAGAAACTAAGAAAATGAAACCTCAGACTTGTTAAAGATTTGTCTTAGAGTCAGCCTTGATAAAGGAAACTTTAGATGTATGAGAACAGAAACTTGAGGGGTGCCATATTAAAAAGGTTCAAAAGTATATCAAAAAGTTCAGTTTCAGTAATATGATATGAATAAAAACAAGATGAAAGCTGGATTTGATGCAATTACTTTAAATTTGTCTTCAGGTCAGACTCGGTCCAAATTTCGACTTGCTACTTTTGAGAGCAGTGGAAGCAGCATCTGTGAAGAAGCCCAGTGTCCTCCCTGCAAGTTGACTTGCTTGCAGCTGTTATACGAAAATGAAGGTGAAAATGAGCTCAGGAAATGACAGCTGACCTCCTCTGCTCTTTCCTTCCCCTTCTATGCATTAACACAGCAAACACCTTGCAGATACAGCCCAGTGTCCCACACAAGTCAGAATGTGTGTGTGTGTGTGTGTGTGTGTGTGTGTGTGTACCTCTGCATTATATTCAGAACTTTCTTATGTCCCTGAACCTTGTTCACTAAACTGTCTGCATGCCACACTGTAATGACCTCCAACCTCTAAAAGCGCACACACACACGTGAACACGCAGACTTGTCTCCTGTTCATGTTTCCTCTTCCGTCGCTTCATTGTGGTTCCTCATCATGAAGACACAATGGGAGGCAGCGTCAGCCTGGACCAATAGCGCCAAGCATAAATAATGCAAGGTCAATGTTTCTCCTATGCTTTCTCTCTTGTTCCCCAGGGGAGCCAGTTGGATCTAACGGCCTGACACACCAGCAGGTCCTTTACAGACCATTTTTTAGGTCTGGGCCCTCTCAACCTCCCATCATCTATTGCCGCTATCCCTTCTTTCTTTTTTCTAGCTTGAAACTGTGATTTTTTCCCTTGTACCTCAACTTTTTAACTTATTTTTGTACTTATTGAGTCTGCTTCTTCTTAATTTATCCTTCCTTTTGTTAAAATCTCAGGTCATCTTTTTGTCGTTTTTAAAGTCTAATTTCTTGTTTCTGTGTTTTTTAGCCATTAATCTCATCTAATTCAACAACTTATTCCTTCTCCAGTTTTCGAGGAAGTACAATATATCCTGAAAATCGAAGATATGACAAAAAGAAAGCAGGGGTAGGGTTGAAGGAGTTGGTGATGGAGGGGTTGAAACAAGGCTCCCTTGAGCCAGAGGGACAGCTTATCCTTATCAGGATTCAACCTGCTTATTAGATCCTCCAGGACATGCCATGCTCTTCAATTAAACAACACCACCTATCCCCCTCCTCCATTTCTCTCCACACTGGGTCTCTGTGCAGCACTTAGAGGAAAGGAAAGTTGTTCATTTGCAGTCAGGAGAGATCAAAGTGAGGGCTTAGTTAAAACTGTACTGATTCCCTGTCTCTCTATTCTTCATCAATTCAGTGCTATGTAGTCCTCTAATGAACTACAGCACATTTGCAGATGTAAAGAAAAAAAAATCTCAAAACGCATTGTTGCAGATTTGCACATCTAGGTTATTGAATCTCCACTTTAAAATTACACCCAACATGAAACAAAGTTATCACATGGCCACTCTCCTTGGTTTCATGCATCAAGTGCATCGTAAGCAGTTTAACTTTAAGTTTTTCTTTGTATTAGTTTCACACTATCAGTTACATTCTTTTGGTTTTCAATCCAAAGCTTCTGGGTTTGTTTTCCTTTAACCATAAGTCAACATCTTAACCATCTGTTGTGTCACAGGAGCTGCCAGTTTTCACCCCGACAGTACACTACACACACAACCACATTTAAACAATTTTAATAGTTTCAACATTTTCCTCTTCTGCTACATTGTGAAGGAAATAAAAACATATATACTGTATCATAATAATACATTAAGTTTAATTTCTCATCACATCACAGACACAGCATGGGGCAGAGCTAACATGAGCAATGTTTGACTCCTGGTTGGCAGAGAGAGCGCCCGCCCAGAAACACTGAGACATGAATAAAGAGAACTGTGCAAATAAATTAATGATTTCTGCTTTGAGGAATATTTCTTTTCCATACTTTTCACTCTCTCTAACTTTATTAAGGAAAATACATTTTTCCTCTGATTGCCAGCTGCTTTCTAAAAGTTGCCTTCTCCTTATTTGATCCCCTCTCAGGATTTAACTCATTAATGAGGCTCAAGCAACTTCAGCAGTCCAGCTTAGCGTCTACAGTTATATACTTGTTTAAATCATGTCATGTTTGGGGTTATGGACACATTCATTGGTGTTATTTGTACTCCTAGCATTTCATTTTAGAAGAGTTTCACCACTACAACAAGACTTGTACTTTACTGGAGAGTCTTGCCAGTAATAAGCCTAACAAAATGTAATAAAACACGTACGAACATACATAAATACATATTTTACTGCAACTCGTTTTGTTTTCAGTTAATTTACAAACAAGTGTCAAGTTGTGTTCAAATTATGTTTGAGTAAGATGCACTTGTTTCTAAAATCTGGACAACGCCACATCGGATGGGTCTGTTATCTTTCAGCAGGAAGTAACCGGCCAGCGTGTTTCTATGTGCAGGTTACAAGATCTCCCTTGGCTTTTCTTTCTGTGATTCGGGTCTGTCCTGTGATGGACCGACAACCTGCCCAGAGTGCTTCCCACTTATTGAGCCCCTCTCATAATCTTGCAAGATTTAATCGGGGGTAGAAGACAGACAGATGGACGGACAAGGCATTTTCACCAATCTCAGATAGATTAGTTAAAAGATGAACATCCAAGAACAGATGTTTGTATTTGTAATGATGGCTATGTTCCGTATCCACATCCAGTAAATTACAAGAGGGATTTTAGAACTGCTGCAGAAGCCAAGCAAGGGGACTGCTTATCTGAGAACGAACACGAGTCTGTTTCGTCCAGAGGCAGGAATAGAAGACATGCACATGGTCGGCGTTTTCTGGAGTTACTGGAGCACAAGCAACCCTCCTCCTTCCTGCCCTGAAACCCTCAGAGATTTGGTGCATGCCAAACCTCCATGTGGAGTCTTAAGATAGACCCTGTCAGGCAGCAACAGCACAGGGTATCAGATCTCTAAGATCTTGACCAAAGACAAGACCTCCACCAAGCCCCATGCGCCCCCCTCATGTGACAGTACAGCCACGCAAATGGCATCGTGGAGCCCGACTGTGGACTTCGCTTGCACACTATTCGATCAGTCAACATCTATCATATCCCGATGAGGGGACTCCCTCTGAAAATAAATGTATATTTAGGAGGCTGCCGGTGAGGAAGGGGGATGTCAGATCCTGTTACAACAACCGCTCAAGAAGCTAAAATTAATGGCTCTCAGGTCGTCACTGGAGTGACACCCAAGCCTGCGGAGAGCTCTCACCAAGAAGCAGCAGCGAATTCCACAACTCGCCACCGCGTCTCTGCCAATTCACACCAACACGCCGAAGCCATATTAACAGCTGTCACTCACACTGCAACATAAGATGGATGGAGCGGACAGACATGCATACTTCTTCCTCCATGGTGAGGCTTCACCATTATCAGCTAATTATGGGACTTTTTTTTTTATCTGATCTTTAAAAAAATAAAATAAAATAAAGCAAGAAATAATATCTTGATTTCTTATCTATTTATTTAGAGTATTTTAGAAGTTAATGAAGCCATTTTGTATTCAAGTATTTACCCATTTTGTCAGTTTGTAGGGTTTTTATTTAACTATTATTTAGACTTTTGAAAATGTGATCTCAAGGCCATGTAAGACCAATCTGAAGGCCAGTCTCAAGTAGCACTGTATTATCTTTAGCAGTCAGAAGATAGGTGTCTCCAGTCTGCAATCTTTCTTTCCGACACACACACACACACGCACACGCACACACACACACACACACCCCCACACGCACACACAAACACAGTCATCACTCCTGCAGGTCCAATACAACCACACCATCAGATAGTGGTAAATGAGGGACTAATGAGTGCTGACAAGACACAGACCAATTAGACCTCATCAATTTTTACCTTCCCTCTCTGAGGGGCCAGCAAACACCCCGATGAGCAACTTGATCAGTCAGAGGGTGACACTGCAGCAAAATGACCACAGCAAATAACCTCAAGGTGGCAGACTCAGAGATTCTCTGTGCTTTCATCTGTATCTACAGTTAATGAAACCTGTAAGTCATTGATTCAGCAGGTGTATATCCAACGATTAGAAGTGTAAAACCAAAAAAAGTTTTGGATTACTCTGCAAAGGGCTTCCACCCACTGGGGAGGCCGGTGTGAATCTTTTGCCATTGCCATTGTCTGCCCTCCGTCAGTGGGCAGACAATGGACAGGTCACAAATCCGTCCCAATACCAGCACAAAAACAGAAATTTGATTTCCTGAATCATTTTTTTGGTCCCCTCACAATAACACCTCCTCATTCAATGTAATTCAACCTGCACTACAAACAGAACATAACAGAACCATTGAGAATGTTTTAACTTTATTTAGCCCTACTGATTGTAAAATAAATAGTGTGAAGTCTATGTATAATTAGAACCAGTCAAACATTTCTAAACTTATCTAAATAAATCTAAGAAATTATTTACCTGTCTATTTATTGTTAAATTTCATTCAGGTCAACACAAAAACAAGAGCAAGAAATATTACAGAGGACTGCATTTAAATCCTGACAGGACAACAAACTTGGACCATGTGATCACATATGGCTTGTCCCAACTTTGGCCACAAAAGTGATTACTTTGCCCCTTGAGGTGAATCTATCACATTTTTCTTCTTGCATAGAAAATGAATGGCTGGGAAATTATTTATAGAAAATGCACAGTGTGTTAAATTACCTGTGTTGGATGGTATTTGGGATTTATCCTGGAACTTGGCCACACAAATCATGCAAAGTGAAAAGTGATTCACTTGGAGCCACACAGAGTATGTGCTTAAGAGTCTGCATGCATGAAAAGAAAAACAACTCCTATTTGAGACTTAATTGCCTCTCCAAAGTTTAAAATCTATCAAGAAAAAAACTACACAAAGATCTATAAAAAATGATCCTTTGTTTTCCATAAACTGTCATAGGCAAACAGTACAAATCCCTGAAAAATGTGCTGTCTCTGTCTGCTGACCCATTTAGAGCCAGTGTTGGTGTGTGTATTGATTATATCAACTGTGGCTGTCATAACACAGTTTCAATCACCCAGGATGGAATAGACCAATCAAGGCAGCAAGCAGGAGAGTGAAGCTGCTTTAAATGAATAAGTTCAAACACTTTTGTCATAGAACAGTCCTTGCTTGTGAAGTCCATATTAAGTCTGACATGAAAGTCTGTCAGTAACAATAAAATACAAATAAAAACAGCTTCTTTAAAAAAAAAGATATTTCACTTGCATTTCAAAAATAATGCAGCGTTTTCCAACTCAAATGACAGAAACATTAATCTTACAAAACAGTTAACTACTTGATTAAAACCAAAATACTGGATCTATTCTATAAAAGCCTGAATAAAAGGTTTGATGGATTAAAAACATCCTCACCACAAAAAAAAAAAAAAGAAAAACAAAAGAACCGGGAGGGGATTTTGTGGTTTTAGACATAATCAGTTTGCCAGAGACTTTAATATCAAACTTTTGAGCAGTGAACTGAATATCCAGAGTTGAAATTTAAGCCTGTGAGATGTTACTCCTTTTGTCAACTTCCAATTTTTTTGTGTATTTTTAGTATTTTTTGTTTTTTGTTTTCCAGTTTCGCTATTTTCATTAAACAAATCTAAACTGACCGATGAAGATGCATCCATCTCTCCAGCTCCCTCTCATCACCCCTGTAAGTGTGGGATACATTTATCATTGGCCTGTATAGTAAATCACTCTGACTAAAGTGGGTCTGATCACTATCATCACCATCAAATATCCTCCAACCTTCCACTTTTACACGAAGCTAATGTGAGGAGGATTCAAAGATGGCCACAAAGAAAATGTTTCTCACATTTTGTCATGTTACAACCACAAATGTCAATGCATTTTATTGGGATTTTATGTGATTGGTCAACACATAATCTAAAATATAGGCTCATGCTGCAGGAGGACAAAATGACAGCTTTTCTTGACTCCTACATTCTCCGACTTCTCTTCAATTTTGCATTATTGGCTGTTTATTTAACTTTAACTATAGGCTATATCTCAGATCTCTTTTTTTTTTTTCCAATCGAAACTTCATCTGACCCGCCGTTTCTGTTTATCTGTGACACCTTCCTGGAGAGGAGGGACAATCTGAGCTACTGCTGCCAATCACTTAATGTTCTCCTTTGATTGAGACATTTGCTTTTAAACATTTGTAGAAACAAAATTTGAAAAGTCTTGCTTGAATTTGTATTTAGCCCTCTTGAGTCCTGATGTAGTGGAACCACCTTTCAGTGAAATTAAAGCTTTAAAAAACATTAGTATATGTCCACCAGCTTCGCACATCTAGACTGATTTTTTTTTTCCAAAGTAGCTCACAATCAGATTAGATTGAGAAAATATGCAGAAAGCAAATAATTAAATGATGTCTTATTCTTTTGAATGTAAAAACTGTAATAACGGGTCTTATAGACATGACAATAAAATAAAATAAAAAATCAAGCAATATATGGCTAGCAAGTATCAAGTGTTACATTATAAATTATGAGTGTAAGGATCAGTGGTTGGAGGACTGACTACACAAACAGGATGCGTCATAGAGGACACCTGGGGGGTCTTCCAGTACGGGGGTCGTCCTGCTCGCAGCTTCTGTAGGCAGATTTATCATTCATAGGTTAAGGGTGGGCCATGAACCTAACAGGGGAGGGGAACTGGACGTGTATAACAGGAAACTGCTTTTCTTTTTCTGTTTCGATCTGGTTTTCAACAAAATGTTTTGCAGGCTTTTCTTGCAGGGAGGAGGTCCATTAAGTCGAGAGGAGAGAGCCGCAGTCACATTTCTGAAGAGTAATCCAATCCAAAGGGGCTGACCGCTGTTAATTTTTATTACTGAAAAGACTCTGTTTTGCTTTCACCTCATCTCACACAACCCCTGGCAGCTTTTATGTGAATCTAGTGTTTGATTAACCTATGCAGTATACTTAAGCCCCATTTGTATGCACCTAATACACACATAAATGGGCAGAAAATGTACAGCTGTAAAATATTCATATGTAGGCAGACATAAATGGCATAGGTGAAACCACAAGTTATGGACCTTCTCCTGTGTCTGCCCTCTTCCTGTTGCCGTGCCCGAGCTTTATGTAAAGTAAATACTCAGAGCCAACAACGTAAAGTATACCCACTTAATTACTTATCGGCTTGAATGAAAGAAAGGGGAAAAAGTGAAACACATTAAAACACTGCAGAGATACAGAAAACGAACGCCATTTGCCAAATACGGATTTAGCACAACAGAAGCTTTTGGAAGTTTATTTATGGAGTCTGTTTGATAGTGGAAGATGTACAAACAGACAGTCAGTCAGACTGACAAGACTGTGTGGGGGAGATCAGTGAGGTAGAAAGCCCTGATTGATAAACTCCCTATCAGGCTATTTACGATCTGGCTGCAGAAGAGGCAGGCTTCGCCAGACAGAAAAGCAATTAATCTGCAAACGAGCTGGGGAACAGCCGGCCTGAGCATTGGAGCCTCCTACCAGCGTCGCTCTGGAGGGGAGATAAGGCTGCAGACGGCTATTTATTGTACATTTTAATTAAGTGCTTGTTAACGCTAGTTATCTTAACAGTCACAAAATTACCGTTGTAATGCATTTAGTTTGAGGAAAAATGGAGAGGGCTTGAGCACTTTATGAAAGCTGGCACAGCTTGCCTTCATTTGAAATCACAGGATAAATTCAGAGGAGGCGGATGCCACAATGATCTAAGCTCAGGCACTAATGGTTATTTAATATGGCCATCAGCGGTCCCAGGTCCCCAGCATACGGCACTCGCACAATAGCCTCCAAACCCTCTTTAACACTTATTTGAGATGACAGGAAAAATGAAACCGTTTGTGCTTTCAATGGAAAAGCAATCATTGGTACATTATACTCCGCTTGCCCTATCATGCTAATGCCGGGTAAAAATGTCACCAAATGTATTTAAAGGCCTGATGGAGTGTTGCCGTTTGATTCCTGCTGCCTGCCTGATTAATAAAAACCTTCAATTTGTATGTAAATGCAACCTGGGGCTCATATCATCTGCACACCTGCACCTGGAGAAAAATAATAAACTCAAGTTTAATGTGGCAATTATGAGAGTTTATGGGGATTGTGGGGAAGAGGGCGGCAGAGGAGAGGCAGGCTTGATGAGGGGGCTCTAAGAGGGGAGCGGGCCGACCTGGAACCAGCCCACTACAGGAATGACCTGATGCACAAATGTAACCCCAGCTTGCAGATCTTGCATGTATACCAGAACCCTGCAGGCGTACGGATGAAGGCAGCCCTGTCGAACGGAGCTATGTGCTTTTCATTATCAGGAGCAACAAAAAAAGGGAAAGGGCAGTTCTCTCTATCAAAATACATTTGGCTTGATTCTTGGTCCATTGGTCATTTGTTGCAAGAAAAACTAAAGAAAAAAAAAGTGCCTAGAGTTCAGACTACCCCTGCCAGACAACTGCACAAAAAGTCTTCATGCTCCTTGAACATTTTTATGTTTTATCATATTCTAACCAGGAGCCTCAAAACAGCTTGTTGAAGTTTTAAAGGACAGACCTAAACAAAAACCACAAAATTGTGAAGTGAAAGAAAAATGATGCTTATTCTGATTCCTCTAAATAAAACAAGCAACTATTTCACTATTTTGCAAGGAATAAGTGGCAGAAATGTTAGTCTCCAGACACTTTTGGGATCATGAAGTCATGCACCTCTTCATTCCACTTTGCAATTTGAAACTGTTTTATTTTGGTCAATCACATGAAATCTGAATAAAATATATTGAAGTATTTAACTTAATATAATGCTAAAAAAAAGAGAGAGATTTAAAACCGCTTGGACGATCACTGAATCAACTGCAAGTATGACTGCTAAAATCTCTCCATGGAACCCTACTTTGAAGAAAGCCTTAGTAGTTTGTTTATAACTAGAATAAAAAGAGAAAGTGTGATAATGACAACATAGCCTTAAATAAGATTTCTACAATTCAGCTGATTAGCTCTACTTTTTCTTATGTTTTTCTTTATTTAACACACCTTCCAGCCTCACACTCCATCTTCCCTGGAAGCAGAGTGAGATTGTATTGACTGGATTTGAGAAGAGTAAAGACTGAGGACAGATTAAAGGTGAATATTGTTTACCAAGCTTACTCTGGTGGCAGCATGCAGCTTTCACCCACTCACTGGGACTTTGAAGCCAGCTCCATCTTCACACCTTCACACGGCTCAGCGCTAACATGTCTCACCTTGCCCACTGTAACCTGTCAGGATTAGCTACGCTAAAGCAGGAAGACACAGGAAAAGAAAGGGCCTGCTCAATAGTTTGATGCAAGACCCTTACCCACTGCCGTTATCCCTTTGCTTCTGACAACTCAACAGAGTTTGGACCAAAAGTTTAGCATTCAAAGACTAATGCAAAAATCAGTCAGACAAACAAATGCAAAAAAAAAAAAAAGAAAGAAAGAAAGCAAATATGTCTGAAATATGCCTTTAGAAAGCTTCATATTGCAGAAAAAAGGATATTTATTGATTGCGCTTTTCGTAGATGATGCAGTAGTGCTTTACATGAGCCAAGGTTTGGGCCAAAGCTCTTCGGTAACTTCACTATTATGAAGATGTTTAATACAACCACACACAGAAAAATGACAAAGACAAAGAAGCAAAAGAAAGAAGGTGAAAGCAGTGATTTAGAAACTTCTGTGATTTGTATTATCTGGGTGAGTAGACTGAAGGGATGCAGTGAGATAGTGATAATAGTTATCTGCCAAGATGATCTACTCAGGCATGATAATAGTGCTACAGCGGTGTGACTGTGAATCAGAGCCTTGATAGAACAGAAGATGTGGGCCCTTCTCTCTCAACAGTAGGCTGAAAAAAAATCCTCACTTGCCTAATAGCTTCAGACTGCAGCCATTGGGCCCTGCTAATCTTCCGTTTCTCTAAAAATAACTTTTTTGTGCTCTATGAAGATTGGATTTTACAGATCACAACGGCAAGGCAATGCACTCACTCAGCTGTACTTCTCATGAGAAACGTATCGTGATCTCTAATAATATTCTGTATACGGCTTCAGTCAAGCGCTACCTTTAAATGCGATGCTGTATTAATATTAATATTTATGGACTGTGGAGGAACAGGAGCCATTTGAGGGGTATGGGCAGAACAAACTCCCATTAATTCCTATGGAGGGGAAAGTCCAAATTAATTCCTATTCACATTTTAATGCATTTATGCTAATGCTTGTTCAGATGGAAAGGGTTGGGAACCCATAGGAGGAGGGTTAAAGTTGACCTGAGCAATCTCTCTTCAAGTAGGGAAATTGGCCCACAATTACAATGGATCAACCACTTTCATAAAATCACACAAAACCAAGTCCATAATTGTAACATTTTCAAAACGAATAACTTTTTTTTTTAAGTTATGTGGTTCACTATCTTTATTTAGATATTCAAAATCTAAAAAGCTAACATATTTACAATGCCTTGCAAAAGTATTCATTCCTACTGAACATTTTTAAGCTCAGTAAAGTTTGTTGGGAGTTTATTTGACGCAGTCTGAAGTCTGATTTGGAGTTTTGCCGAGAGCCATGCAATGGACACAGCAGGCAAGAGGATGGAGGCAACATTAATGTTTTGTTGCACCCATGCCAAACACCTTGCATCGTCAAAAACTTACATTGTATATCATCCTGAACATTCCATCCCCGCTGTGATGATGAATGGAGACAGATACATAGAAAACCATAAATCAATTTTGTTTGACCCTTGAAAAGACTGGAAATCTCAACAGAGATTCACCAGCAGGACAGCAACACTAAAACATGCGGGCAGAGCTGCAAAGTAATGCTTTAGATAAAAGAACAATGTTGAAAATTGTCTTAGTTAAAGTGATTGCCCAAATACAATGATGAATTTCCGGTCTAGTACAATATCATATCACGAGATAATGCAAAAATGTGTCATGAAAAAATTCAAAAGATAAATCTAAAATCTATATTTCACATCATACTTTTGGGATTTTATGGCAAACAGTTTTTCAACATCATTAAGCCGAATTATGTTATTTGTCATTGAAAAGGAACTGATTTTTTCGTCTGCAAATGTTCTTTTTATTTCCTTTTATTCCATAGATTCTCATAATTCTCATATCGGATGATATAAAAGGTGGGATCTTAGCAAGACTTGACCAGTTAATCTGGGTGTATATGTAACAAAAAAAAAGAAATCAAAAGCTAATAAAATAAAGGTTTTTATCAAATGATTTAACTACACAATGACAGTGGTCCCCAATTCTGCTAGTCAGGAGCCATTCCCTGCATGATTGAGCTTTTGAACTTCTCCCACATAACTAATTAAAATAAAGTGATCATCAGTAGACTTTATGATGATCCCCTCATCTGAATCTAGTGCACTGGAGCAGGGATACTTAAGAACATGTAGGACAGTGGGCCCAGATGCTTAGGGGTCACTGCTGTAATAAATGACCTGTGGTCTGCTTTCAGGTGTTCCTTTACATTGCTAAAGTTGAAAATTACAGCAATAATTCTAAACGATTATTAACAAGAACAAATGGTAAACATTTAAGCTTCATGCTTCCAAGCTAACAAACTATTTTCGATCACTGACACAGAAAAGCATTAAGGTTAAATGCGGAGACTATTTCCAGACCCCATCTGTCCCCATCTCCATTCCAACACCTCCAGTCAACTCCACTCTGTTCCACAGGGAAATCCGCGTCTATTCATTCTGGTTTGTCTGAACCAGTTAATGTGGTGCTGAGCTGAGGCAAACACAAATAGATTGCAAAGGTGACAATCGTCTCTCTCTCCACTCCACTGTGTTACAGCTGTTATCATTACATATTTACTTGGAGGACAAGCATGCGCTCCATCCAGATAGGTCCATATCAGTACATGTCTATGTTGTGACACCTGGAGGGTAATTGTCATTAATTGCTCTCATTTGAGCTGCAGGTCAGGGCAAATGAAGCGCAGGTGTTTGGGACGAAACATGATTATTTCTATCCAAAGAATGGGAGGAGAGGAAAGAATGATTTTGTCTTTGAACAAGGCTCCAGAAGTGGCGACTGTTCATTTTTCTGGTTTTATCACACATTAGTGGGTAATTGGGGCTCCGAAAAAAAAAAAAAGTGAGAAGAATGTCATCGTCATTATGCCCCCTCCTTTCCTCAATTTCATCCATTCATGGGTGAAGCACTCTATCCATTTATATTTATACAGAAAATGTGAAAGACTAAGATAACTACAGTGTCCACAAAGTCAGTACACCAGTTATTTAGCTACTTGAAACGTCTTAAATGAAATTCTAACATTTTATATGTCATATCTTAGACAGCATATCTTTTTTTACTACATGCACAATTTTACTGTGTACAGTTAATACTGTGCCAGTAAAAAAAAAAAAAGAAAAAAAAAAACACTGTGGCTTTCATGAGCTTTCACACCCCTTGATTTTTTGCATAAAACTCCATGTATTGTATTAGAATTTTATTTGACAAACTAGCAAATGTGCAGAATTGTCAAGTGAAAGTAGCATGATGCATGGTTTTCAGCATTTCTAACAGATAAAAACATCTGATAGGTCTACTTCTTATTTGTATTCTTCCCTGTTTACTCTGATACTTTTCCACACTTTCTTTTCTCAGAATACAAAAAATGGTCTCAATGGTGAATAAAGTGTGCCAAACTTAACTCAGTAAAATTGTAGGTATTTTGTGTTATATAAAACATGAAACTAACAGGAAAATGAAATGTAACCTTAGCAATTTGGATGTAGTTGTCAAACTCAGAGGTTTCTCAGAAAACATTAGTGAACAAACAGCATCATGAAGCCCAAGAAACACAGTAGACAGGTCAGGCATAAAGCAGTGGAGAAGTCTGAGGCAGGGTTAGGTTATGAAAAATATATCTGAAGCTTCGATCATCTCACTGAACACTGTGCAATCTATCAATGAAAAATGTAATGATCATGGCACAGCTGCAAACTTGGAACACCTTTTTGGTGGTCAGCCAAGTTAGCAGCTGTGGCAAACTTGGCAAAGAAGCAGAGATGCCCTCCACAAATCTGACCTTTATAGAACAATGACAACAAAAAAGATACTGCTTAAAGAACTTGAGTTCACTTCAGTTCAACTTTTCGTCTGACATTTAAGAGCTTTTTTATAACAGGAGAGTAACATTGTAAAACACCTTGTTCTCTCTAGAGGTGGCAGCATCATGCTGTGGGATGCCTTTGCTATGCACAGACAAGAAATCTGCTCAGGGTTAATAAGATGATGGAAATAAATACAGAGCAATCCGGAAAAAAAAAGTCTGGAAACTGGAGCAGGACAACAGCCAGAGCAACAATGTAAAGGTGCAGATCGTTAAAAAAAAAACATCTAACACATACGTTGATCTATCGCATAAAGTCCCCATGAAATATTCTTGACATCAGAAGTTCCAGCATGAAAAAATGATAAAAAATATCAACTGGTTTAAGTACTTTTGTGAACCACTTTTTTTTAATCATGTATTTATTATCAAATTCCTTTAAAAACTTAAGAAATGCAACATTAAACAAACACTCCTTAAAATACTTCACCTTCTGATTAAAACTGGACGGGGCCTAATTAGTAGGGCTTGTGTCCATGGTGTAATGCTGGAGACTTTAAAGCACCAAGAATTTATACTACCATTATGCGACTACCTTGTTTTCTATATATCAGTGATTTCAAGTGTTAATAAAATAAATATCAGGACTGGGTTGCAGAAAATCTAAAGTAATTTTAGAAAACATGAAGTTAATGCTTTAGCATGGATCTCTTTTTTTATTTTTTTATCAAATACATAATATGCACACTGAAAAGCTTAAAGCATAGAAGCATTACATTTTTGCAATCTAATACAATGACTTACTTTTTTATCATTTTTATGAAAGACAAATCAAATTTTTGTCACACTGACTTTACATTTGTTTATTGAACATCCTATTTTTTCACACTTTGGTATTTAAATATTAGCTGAACTTTCGGATCGAATGCAGTTCTTCGTATTTTCTCACCAATACACCTTTTTGAGTCTGTCAACTCGATGTTGAAACTTTTTTAAAGTTATTTTTGTCTGTGTTGTTGTGCTGGATTGCAGTAGATTTCAATCATAAAAAGGTCGGCAGTGTATTTTCACAGTTCATGGCATTCTTCTTCCTTACTTCAAAATTCAGTCAGTCCTCCCCTGCTGTTGCCATTCATCTGCATTTACCCAGAGACTGACACGAATGTGACACTGACACACTCCTTAGGCTGTGATGTTTGCTTTTTTTTTATTATTATTATTTTCTTTGTACAGAAACAACAAAAGAGCCATTTAAGACTCGTAGCTAGAACTAAGCCTGTCATTCTGCATGCATGTGTGTATTTGCATGTGTGTGTGTATATGAGTGCGTACCCCACATGGGCGGAGTGCAGACACCAGGCGCAAACATCCTCAATCTGTCCTAATAACGCAGCAGTATACAAAGCACAGACTTCAAATATAACAACCAAGCTACATTTCCTCATAAAAACACTATTTACCATTGCTGTGATAATTTACCCAGCAACATGTGCCCTCCACGAGAGCAAACACCAAGGGATTCCGCTGCGCGTGTGAGTTGGCTGACAAATATACACAGCAGCAGCTGGGCTCCATGTTTGAAGGCCAGCCCTCCACACTTGGTAGCTCAACATGGAGGTACGCTGTGACTTCAAGTCTTGTTAGTGAGAGGAGGAGACAGAGGGTGGGCTTGAACTCGTGTATGCAGTTGCTGGTGACAAATAAGATGTTAATCAGCACCTTCAGTGTGAATTTTTTACCCAACTTTGTCGTGATCTTGTGTTTTTCTTTTTTTCTTGGTGGGGGTTGTGTCGTCTTACAGTGGCATTTTAAATGAATTTTTATCCAAAATATGTTAAAATTTTCTGTCCTTATTATTTTCCAGTCAAATATAATTGCAAATGATTTAATGATTTTAAAGAAAAAACATTGGATAGAACACATTATTAGTATTTCAAATAAGGCCTTATATTTTCTTAGATCAAAGGCAACACAGACAGTCAAACAAGCTAATTTCTCTGCAATTTGCCTTTCAATGACAGGAGAAGAAAATTTAAATATGAATGTTCAAATTATTTTATCAGCTTAGGAAAGTTCAACAATTTCAAAAATTTTGCTGTTTCAAACCAACATGATTTATGGCAGAACTTCATTTTAATTTAAGGGAGAGGCAAAAACTGTGGGTCAGTTGTACCTGAAGCTTTTGTGTTTCAGTTCTTGAAGTTCAGTCACCTCAATCTCTTGCACGGCTGGAGGAAAGTCAGCTTCTCTGCTCAGAGGTTTTGTTTGCCTGGAGGTCACTCTGCAAAGAGAAGCACTGATCTCATCTGGTTCTGGGTTTCAGATGTTCAAAAGTCCCTCGCTGTAGTTTCAGAACTGGGTGACACACTTAAAGAAACTGAAAAACGTTGCTGAGTAACTCCAAGGAAATTTTTTTTAGAAATATCAAAACAAAAGCCTTTGTTGGTATTTCATTTAAAAATTACAAAAGCATCAAAAATTCCTTGCAAACACAAACATTTGTCTGAACAGAATCATAAATCACCACAAGGGTTAATTATCCAATCAGAAGAGGACTTTTGGTGAAACAACAGATACGGAAACAAAGGATTTGATTTTTATTTCTAGTTTAAGGCAAACTTCTTTCAAGCATGGCACTTAACAAGGTCATATAAGCATTCATGTGTATTACTGGAACACCATCTGCATGGAGTGAGGGAGGTGAAGGAGGATTAGGGCTGGATCTAAAAGTTCTGCTGGGACATATTGACAGGACTTGGTGGAAGCAGTTAAATGAGGTGGAAAATTAGATTTGATGTTTTCTGCGCATTGTCTCGAAACATAAAAAGAATTCAATAAATGTTTTATAATTGTGGTTAAATACTGTAAGCCTGATTCATTTTCTTTTCCTTAGAAACCCGAATAAAAATCCATAACATTCTTTGTTCTCATGGCAGAAGTAATCTTGTTATTAAGTCTTAAAACCTTGCGCCCAATTTTTGATTTCCACATCCCTTCTTTTCACTTGTGCTGCAGAGACTAAAATGGGGGAACCTGAGGCTGGTAGTGCCAGAGTCTGCTTGCCAAAGCTTCACAGAAGACAGATGGCACGCGGAAATCAATAACCTCACACAACATCACCCATTTTGTGAACAAATGAATTTGCTTTGACAGTATGTGTATGAGCGATCTGGTGACCTGCTCTCTTCCCGTCTGAACATCCTCCCCTTCCCTCCCCAAGCGCGCTGTTATTTATGGCAGTTGGGCCCTCCACTCCTGTGTGCTTTGATGTTTAATTCAAGGACCCACAACCAGGCAGGGAGGAGAGCGTGGGTGTGTTGGGAACTCATGGGGGCTCCGGAGCTCAGGAACTCTGATTTCCTATAAATATTCCCTGTGTTGCTCTCATCGGTCTCTGCCTGTGTGGATATCGAGCAGTTACTCCTCTCAAGGCCAAAAGTTGCGCAAAAGAATTGTTTGCAGTTCCACTATGACGACAGAGGCTAATATCATAAAAAGTGATTGACATCACTCATTCTGACTCAGTTCGTGAGACAGCAAAGTATTAAGCGTTAAGTCCGATCAAAGCCCAGAATTGTCTATCCTATCATCGAATGGTGGTTCTGCTATCAGACCTTCAGTATCCTCCACTTCACTCTCACTACCTCTAACCTACAATATATCTTTTTCCCTCTCAGTTGCTTTATCTCTCATGTTCACTCTCTCTTTTTCCCCGGCCGGACACACTCGGAGATTTATTCTAGCAAAGAGCAGCTCTAGCAAGGGTCTGGTGTTTGCAATTTATGGTTTAATAAGTCTTACATAAGTCTTGCAGGTGTGCTTTACGTCCCACACCCGAGCCCATTTGGAGGATTTATGGCGGGCCTTTGGATTGCTGGCTGATTTAGAAGTCCTCTTTCCTGTCTCAGGCCTGTCCAGGCCACTGCACACTCCCCAAGACGTCCAGTATGCCTGGCCAAATGTTTGTCAAACTGGGGTCTAGCTGGGGACGCGTCTGCCAAAGAAACACAGACATCACAGTTACACCCTGTCTGGACTGAGCACAGGTGTATGATATAGTGTTCATAAACCTAGGTAATGGTGCACTGGTGTTAGCCACCTTGTTAATAATAAGCACTGAGATACAAATCAGAGTGACATATAGTCTGGACTTGAGGTGTCCCACTGGACATGCCTGCACCAGAGGGTTTTTTTTTTTTTTAGTCAGGACATGCTCAAAAGCCGCATTCAGTTCTGGTACATGTGGCCATTGTTACGAAGAGGAGAATGGTTCTCCGTCTTGGCTGGCCCCACTAACCTCTACCATTGTGCAAGCACACTTGCAACTGTACGATGACACACAAGCTACACAACAGCTGAGCAGAACCTCAGTGAGAAGGGTCCTCAATGGAAATCTGTGTTGCTAAATAAGAGGGTATTGTGACGGGGAAGTGCGCAGGTGGTGGGTTTTTTAATATCCAAGCAAAGAACACGGCCTTAATCAGCAACAACATCCTCCTCAGTACCCCTCTGCTGATTCCAACAAGCACATGAACGGTGTTGCTTGAAAGCCACGCTGATGAGAAATGGTGCAATCTTCATAGCCCTAGTGTTGGCTGGTAATTGCTCATCTGGGTAAATGCTAATTGACAATGATCTTTGACCTCCCCTGTCTTTCTACATATGTAATCTCTCATGGTGCCCCTCCTCCCCAAAACATGGCGAAAAAACATCTTTCATAGGTAAAAATGTAGAGGTACGTGTTAGTAAAATAGATTATCATTCAAAGGTTGTTGTTGTTTTTTTTTCCAGTGGATCTTTCAAAAAATTATTTTGATTGTTTCAAGTGTTTGTATCTGTTCATTTTAAAATGCCTTACTAGTGGAAATAAATAAGGTTTTGTTTCTGGGGAAATTGTAATATTGCATAAGACCAGTGTAAGAAATGTTGCCCTGCTATAAAATATCTTACTATGCTCCATATTGCAGTAGTTGGTTGAGGTTCTTTTAGCTATAATTACTCTGGCTCTGATGTTAAGGAAATCCAGTGGCCTTTAGATCATGTTGAGTTTGGTGTTTTTTATTTTCCTCTTGATAAAACCCCACATATTTTTTTCACGGTATATGTTAAGTGAGTTCGCTGACTAATTAAGCTTACTGATACTAAGGCAGTTAAACAATGTGTTGGTTCTTTCGACAGAGTGGATATATGCCAAATCCTGCTGGAAAATGATATCTGCATTCCATGACGCTTGTCAGCAGAGGGAAGTATGAAATGTGTTAAATTTCCCAGGTAAACAGCTGCATGGCCTTTGGACATCACACAACACGGTGGACTAATGCCAGGAGATGACATGGTTCTCTAAATCATATCTGACTCTGGAAACTTGAAGCAACTTGGATTTTGTGTCTCTAATCTCTTCCTCTAACCTTTAAAACCTAATTTCCAAATAAAATCTAAAATTAATTTCCATCTGAAAAAACCCTGGAAAGGGTTTTTTCTCCTTAGCCCAGATATGATGCTTCTGACTAACTGTAGATCAGTAACGGCATAACAAAAGGATTCTTGAAGAACCCACTCCAGCCAAAATCCAATCCTTACATATTAGCCACAAATCCGATGCTATACAACCTTCTCAAAAATATGGGTATTACTTTTGCTTGTGCAGCTTTTGTCAACTGCACCTGTTTCTTCCTCTTGTCCTTCAATTATAGTGCAAACACAGAGAACTCTGATCACTTCTACATTGAACTGTTGAGCACCATTCCAGTCTTTTTTGTTACCCAAATAAAGTTGACTGGTTCAGGAGTGAATCTCCTCCAAAAAAATGCAATATTAATTAAGTGAATTGACCTTTTCATAACACACTTTTTTCATCCACTAAACTTTACATCATTTACTTTGATACAGGAACCTGAACACTTTATCAATGACCTTTTGACATTTGCTCTCAATTTGGTGAGAGTCGTTGGCTGTCGACAGGAAAACTGTCATAAAAGTAATCTTCCAATTGACTGTGCCATACAACAACATTTCTGTATTAAAAATCCTGGAATCTTCCAGAAAACTAAATTTGTGATTTTCCAATTGCTTNTTTTCTTTGTACAGAAACAACAAAAGAGCCATTTAAGACTCGTAGCTAGAACTAAGCCTGTCATTCTGCATGCATGTGTGTATTTGCATGTGTGTGTGTATATGAGTGCGTACCCCACATGGGCGGAGTGCAGACACCAGGCGCAAACATCCTCAATCTGTCCTAATAACGCAGCAGTATACAAAGCACAGACTTCAAATATAACAACCAAGCTACATTTCCTCATAAAAACACTATTTACCATTGCTGTGATAATTTACCCAGCAACATGTGCCCTCCACGAGAGCAAACACCAAGGGATTCCGCTGCGCGTGTGAGTTGGCTGACAAAAATACACAGCAGCAGCTGGGCTCCATGTTTGAAGGCCAGCCCTCCACACTTGGTAGCTCAACATGGAGGTACGCTGTGACTTCAAGTCTTGTTAGTGAGAGGAGGAGACAGAGGGTGGGCTTGAACTCGTGTATGCAGTTGCTGGTGACAAATAAGATGTTAATCAGCACCTTCAGTGTGAATTTTTTACCCAACTTTGTCGTGATCTTGTGTTTTTCTTTTTTTCTTGGTGGGGGTTGTGTCGTCTTACAGTGGCATTTTAAATTAATTTTTATCCAAAATATGTTAAAATTTTCTGTCCTTATTATTTTCCAGTCAAATATAATTGCAAATGATTTAATGATTTTAAAGAAAAAACATTGGATAGAACACATTATTAGTATTTCAAATAAGGCCTTATATTTTCTTAGATCAAAGGCAACACAGACAGTCAAACAAGCTAATTTCTCTGCAATTTGCCTTTCAATGACAGGAGAAGAAAATTTAAATATGAATGTTCAAATTATTTTATCAGCTTAGGAAAGTTCAACAATTTCAAAAATTTTGCTGTTTCAAACCAACATGATTTATGGTCATGAGCTGCAGAACTTCATTTTAATTTAAGGGAGAGGCAAAAACTGTGGGTCAGTTGTACCTGAAGCTTTTGTGTTTCAGTTCTTGAAGTTCAGTCACCTCAATCTCTTGCACGGCTGGAGGAAAGTCAGCTTCTCTGCTCAGAGGTTTTGTTTGCCTGGAGGTCACTCTGCAAAGAGAAGCACTGATCTCATCTGGTTCTGGGTTTCAGATGTTCAAAAGTCCCTCGCTGTAGTTTCAGAACTGGGTGACACACTTAAAGAAACTGAAAAACGTTGCTGAGTAACTCCAAGGAAATTTTTTTTAGAAATATCAAAACAAAAGCCTTTGTTGGTATTTCATTTAAAAATTACAAAAGCATGAAAAATTCCTTGCAAACACAAACATTTGTCTGAACAGAATCATAAATCACCACAAGGGTTAATTATCCAATCAGAAGAGGACTTTTGGTGAAACAACAGATACGGAAACAAAGGATTTGATTTTTATTTCTAGTTTAAACCAAACTTCTTTCAAGCATGGCACTTAACAAGGTCATATAAGCATTCATGTGTATTACTGGAACACCATCTGCATGGAGTGAGGGAGGTGAAGGAGGATTAGGGCTGGATCTAAAAGTTCTGCTGGGACATATTGACAGGACTTGGTGGAAGCAGTTAAATTAGGTGGAAAATTAGATTTGATGTTTTCTGCGCATTGTCTCGAAACATAAAAAGAATTCAATAAATGTTTTATAATTGTGGTTAAATACTGTAAGCCTGATTCATTTTCTTTTCCTTAGAAACCCGAATAAAAATCCATAACATTCTTTGTTCTCATGGCAGAAGTAATCTTGTTATTAAGTCTTAAAACCTTGCGCCCAATTTTTGATTTCCACATCCCTTCTTTTCACTTGTGCTGCAGAGACTAAAATGGGGGAACCTGAGGCTGGTAGTGCCAGAGTCTGCTTGCCAAAGCTTCACAGAAGACAGATGGCACGCGGAAATCAATAACCTCACACAACATCACCCATTTTGTGAACAAATGAATTTGCTTTGACAGTATGTGTATGAGCGATCTGGTGACCTGCTCTCTTCCCGTCTGAACATCCTCCCCTTCCCTCCCCAAGCGCGCTGTTATTTATGGCAGTTGGGCCCTCCACTCCTGTGTGCTTTGATGTTTAATTCAAGGACCCACAACCAGGCAGGGAGGAGAGCGTGGGTGTGTTGGGAACTCATGGGGGCTCCGGAGCTCAGGAACTCTGATTTCCTATAAATATTCCCTGTGTTGCTCTCATCGGTCTCTGCCTGTGTGGATATCGAGCAGTTACTCCTCTCAAGGCCAAAAGTTGCGCAAAAGAATTGTTTGCAGTTCCACTATGACGACAGAGGCTAATATCATAAAAAGTGATTGACATCACTCATTCTGACTCAGTTCGTGAGACAGCAAAGTATTAAGCGTTAAGTCCGATCAAAGCCCAGAATTGTCTATCCTATCATCGAATGGTGGTTCTGCTATCAGACCTTCAGTATCCTCCACTTCACTCTCACTACCTCTAACCTACAATATATCTTTTTCCCTCTCAGTTGCTTTATCTCTCATGTTCACTCTCTCTTTTTCCCCGGCCGGACACACTCGGAGATTTATTCTAGCAAAGAGCAGCTCTAGCAAGGGTCTGGTGTTTGCAATTTATGGTTTAATAAGTCTTACATAAGTCTTGCAGGTGTGCTTTACGTCCCACACCCGAGCCCATTTGGAGGATTTATGGCGGGCCTTTGGATTGCTGGCTGATTTAGAAGTCCTCTTTCCTGTCTCAGGCCTGTCCAGGCCACTGCACACTCCCCAAGACGTCCAGTATGCCTGGCCAAATGTTTGTCAAACTGGGGTCTAGCTGGGGACGCGTCTGCCAAAGAAACACAGACATCACAGTTACACCCTGTCTGGACTGAGCACAGGTGTATGATATAGTGTTCATAAACCTAGGTAATGGTGCACTGGTGTTAGCCACCTTGTTAATAATAAGCACTGAGATACAAATCAGAGTGACATATAGTCTGGACTTGAGGTGTCCCACTGGACATGCCTGCACCAGAGGGTTTTTTTTTTTTTTAGTCAGGACATGCTCAAAAGCCGCATTCAGTTCTGGTACATGTGGCCATTGTTACGAAGAGGAGAATGGTTCTCCGTCTTGGCTGGCCCCACTAACCTCTACCATTGTGCAAGCACACTTGCAACTGTACGATGACACACAAGCTACACAACAGCTGAGCAGAACCTCAGTGAGAAGGGTCCTCAATGGAAATCTGTGTTGCTAAATAAGAGGGTATTGTGACGGGGAAGTGCGCAGGTGGTGGGTTTTTTAATATCCAAGCAAAGAACACGGCCTTAATCAGCAACAACATCCTCCTCAGTACCCCTCTGCTGATTCCAACAAGCACATGAACGGTGTTGCTTGAAAGCCACGCTGATGAGAAATGGTGCAATCTTCATAGCCCTAGTGTTGGCTGGTAATTGCTCATCTGGGTAAATGCTAATTGACAATGATCTTTGACCTCCCCTGTCTTTCTACATATGTAATCTCTCATGGTGCCCCTCCTCCCCAAAACATGGCGAAAAAACATCTTTCATAGGTAAAAATGTAGAGGTACGTGTTAGTAAAATAGATTATCATTCAAAGGTTGTTGTTGTTTTTTTTTCCAGTGGATCTTTCAAAAAATTAGTTTGATTGTTTCAAGTGTTTGTATCTGTTCATTTTAAAATGCCTTACTAGTGGAAATAAATAAGGTTTTGTTTCTGGGGAAATTGTAATATTGCATAAGACCAGTGTAAGAAATGTTGCCCTGCTATAAAATATCTTACTATGCTCCATATTGCAGTAGTTGGTTGAGGTTCTTTTAGCTATAATTACTCTGGCTCTGATGTTAAGGAAATCCAGTGGCCTTTAGATCATGCTGAGTTTGGTGTTTTTTATTTTCCTCTTGATAAAACCCCACATATTTTTTTCACGGTTTATGTTAAGTGAGTTCGCTGACTAATTAAGCTTACTGATACTAAGGCAGTTAAACAATGTGCTGGTTCTTTCGACAGAGTGGATATATGCCAAATCCTGCTGGAAAATGATATCTGCATTCCATGACGCT
>NW_006799985.1:1984804-1999804 GCF_000485575.1 Poecilia formosa | reverse complement strand
GGCGAGGTTGACAGACTGTGAGGCCTCTTTAATATATGCTATAATGGCTGTCCAATCCCAGCAAATGATGCTGATGAGCGATGTGCATTTCGTTTTAGTCTGCTAATGTGGCTAATAGAGGAGCAGGAATTTCACATATGCGCTAAACTCAGAATCTGTTTGTAAAATTTTTATATATATTTTTTTTTTAAAGTTAATGATTAAGGCTTTATATAAGATAATAAAAATCTGTGATCCACTTGTATTGACTAAAATCAAACCAAACCAGAGTTTAGGAGAAAACTAAAAGTCGGAGTACCAAAGAAAATGACAGAAACACAAAGATTAGCAGATCTAAACACAGAGATGTGGAGCAGAGGGCCCTCAGAGAGCTGATAAGAGTGGGCGTGGGCGATGATGAGGCCCACTCATGGGTGCATTGTTCTCCTAAAAGGGGCGGATCTCCCCTGCGTTGGTGGTTATGAAGCAGCAATAGAGGTGCAGGGAGAGGCTAATCGTTATTGGCTGTGACAGCAGTGACCTGACAGCTGGGTCCAGTCTTGCTCCAGTACTTGTTGTACAACAGATCAGACTCAGACACAAGCTCACACACGCACACACACGCACACGCACACACACGCACACACACTGTTCAGGCACAGACACTTATGCCGGCTATCAACCATTTGCAGGGGCTTGCATGCATCTATGCTCAAACTGAACCCAATACGGTAAAGTATACGTATTTATGACATTTTTTATTACGATCTTATTTTATCTCACAAAGTTGTTTTTTAGTTAAGATGTGAGCTCATGCCCAAATGCAGCTTTATGTCTAGCACTTGCATTGGAAACAACCACTCCAGAGGTATTTCCCCACATACACATGTTTTTATGTATCAATTTTTTTTTGTTTGTTTGTTTTACATACAAAATTTATGTAGTATTCTGGCTTCTATCAGTTTATTCCAAATTCAAGAAAAACTACTTAACATGGGAAGAAAAAAAGAGCACTTCTTAAGAAAGGAAAAATCAATAGCTGTTTTTCTATTGAATTTAGGATCTAAACCACAGGCTTTAAGTCTTCTTAAGCACAACATGATGTTTTGTAAAATCGTCTTCACATTTAGAGTCAAATTATTGTAATAGATTTTTTAAAGACATGTCCCAGAACACGTGTCAATGTGTCATATCTCTTCTTTAGGTGTAACAATGCAAAGTTTATTGAATTATTGAAGTCAGTTGAAACAGAAAATCAAAGAGTTGAGGACCATAAACTGAAATTATTTCAAACTTAGTCTAGCATTTCATAAAGTATTTTTATTTTAAAGGTAAAGAGACAAGATCTTACATGACAATTTTACAGGCTGATTAAAAAAATACAAAATTGTAAACTGATACCGATATAAATACTTTTGGCCGATTTCGATGGAAATGCAATCATCTGACATTGAGATATATTGCCTTGACATCTGTTTTTGACAAAATGGTGAAACAATGGTAATTTGCAGCATTACCAGAAAGTTCTCTAATTGTAGGATAAATGTTCTTTCTTAGTTTCCTCACTGTATTAAAGTTGCTTTTGCCAGTACCAACAAGCCTCAACACCATCAGCTAGTGAAAAGTCAACTTGTTAAGAAACATTTTACTTAACCATCTTTTGGAAAAAAACAATCTTTAGCTTTATCTCACAAATCTGGATAACAACAGAAATGTTGATGTTGCTCTTTTACGTTTCATCTAATCAGTTATTTGTTAGGCTGCACCACTAAATTGGGCTCAAGGTAAGATACAAAGCCCTTTACTGTTCATAAAAACTGTCACTACATGTTCATGCTATCCCTGATCAATACAAAATAGAGAGCCGCAAAGCATACGGTTTATTACATCACAAGAGCATTGCTAAGTTGTCATAAAATAGCATTTTGAGGAAAACTTCAGCATATTTTCATTTAGTGCGACATCTTTCTTTGCCATAATTGCCTAACTTCACCACAGAGATTCATTTTTTTCTCTAAATAGGAAGCAAAATCTGTCATAACCTTGTAGTTATTCCATGGTGACTGAATCATATTTAAATCCTGAAGAGAACAAAGAGGAAAGTTCTGCTATGCTTAGTAAATAATTAATAAGAAAATGCTAATTATGACTCACAGACAAATGAGATGAGGATTTTTTCCACTGGGGTAATATAAGGTTGCTGCTGTTGTAATATTATGACATTGGAGGGTTTATTGACAGATACAAGCAACATTGTAACATTGTTTCCTAATGTAAACATTGATGTTATTTTGATAGCTCAACCTAAGAGATCACATTTATGTATTTCTGAAATCACTATTATAATCTTCATGTATAATAGCGATTAGATTCCAGTCTGTTGATTTCCAACACAAGCAAACCAAAGCGGTAAGCATCTGAATCCAAAGGCACAGTGAAAATATGTCTATATTTTTTATTTATTATTTATGTAATTTAATACTTTCATTAACCTTTTTTTATTTTTTTTTTTACTTGAATTAGATATTCAGGAAATACTGATAATTACAAACTCTGGATAGAAAAACTGACCATGCGAAAACCAATTAAAACCTCTTAAAATTAATGCTTTAGAAGTGAATGAAAAAACATTTAAAGCAAATGTTTTACTTTCTGAAGTCAGCACACATTCATCTTTTTCATCTGATGTAAATGATGGCATCAGCTCAACATTAGTGTGGTTTAATACAGGCTAGCCAGTGTTTCCAGGCCAAAGAGTCAGCACAGGCTCTTCTCAAGCTATCCATCTTTGATTAGACATGGTGACTGCAGGCTCATGAAAATATTCAGTTACACGGCTGCTAATGTGCAGATTTTGAAGCCATCTTTGGCTTTGTTGTCATTAGCATCTACTTGCCTAGTATTCCCCCTGCAAAGTCCAGGCCTCCACACACATGAGAAAGCTCGTATCCCATGTTGGTGCAGCTGCCTGGCTTCCAGTCTCAAACCAGCAGAAACAACAGCTGAACGGAACGAGGTTTTGTCGTGCTTAATAAAAGTAAAAAAATAAAATAACAAAATGCTGGAAAACTGATATTGAGTGTCCACAGTTGAGATGTCAGCCAGGGAAAAGGGCTGAAAGCTGGCCGGATGAAATCTATAAGAATGCTTTCATTCACTATCCAGCTATGCTAATGTAAGGTCTGTCTCGATCTATAAAAATGATCAAAAGGATTAATTCTTCACCTTTGCATTGATTGACCTTTATTACACATTTAAAGAAAAAACATCATGAGATATCTGTATAATTATTTTATTCTTTTAGTTTAGAATATTTACTTTTTTACAAATCAAAACAAAGGGATTTTTACTGCTTAATTTATAGTTATGGCTTCACTATCAATCTAAGAGTGGTAAGTACAAAGGAAGATTTCTAAGATCAGGGTTAAGTCTTGATCCAACCGAGTTTATAACCAGAACCAGCATGTTAAAACAAAAAAAGGTGTTTTACTGGTTCAAAATTCAGCTACTTCACCACTTAATGATCCATGCAGGAGCTCTGTTTCGAAACTTTATCTTGACTTGACTGACAGGGAAATATCAGCACAAACAGCTGTTTAAATAAACGGGAAAGTTGCTAACGGCAGGCAGGCTGTTCTGGCCCAGATTATCCAACAGCTGAATAGTTCCCTACTGTCAATTTGGCACCAGGTTGGTTAGAAGAAAGGGAAGGGAAACATTTAAAGAGAGGTACCGAGTCTCAAAAACACATCATACGTCAATGATGTGGAGCAAAACAAAACAAAAATCTCACAGGAAAGTTACTCAAAAGACATAAATTCAAAATAGTGTACAATGCAAATGAGAATGTTTGTGGTAACCAAATATTCTGACAGGGCGATTAGTCTGTTCTCTGAGTCAGTCGGGCAAAGTCTCAAAGTATTTCAGTGTTAGTTCAAATTGCTTCTATAAAAGGGGTGACATCATGGGATCAGATTAGCCAATCAGAAAGTGAGATAACCTGCCTTGTTATGAAAGAAACATCTCACTGGACATCTAATGAAAAATAGAATGAATTATGTTTTTATTTTTTATTTTTTGGAAAACCATCAAAGAGAACTCTGTAAGTACCAAAAGTGGCAAGGATGCAGTACTGCAGCCAAAATAGCTGACTCATGACAAAGGCTGTTTTCATATTGTAGCCATTTCAAAATGTTATAATTTAATTGTATAAAAGGCAGCTTCACATTCAGGGTTTAACTGCCTCAACGATCAACATTTAAAGGTACAATTAACAATATACTGCTTCAAAGATTTCTCAATTTCTAAACGATCAAAACAAGGTTAGAGTCCAGCAGTGCTTTTTTTGAAGGGACCTGGAAAAAAGCAGGTTGTGTCGGTAAAAGGTCAAATTTGAGGTGTTTTGTGTGAACTGTAGTCATTAATTAGGCCATTACTGTGAGGTTTTGCTATCATGCAAATCAAAGAATAATGGTTTTGTGAACCAAAAGTGCCAAGTTGGGGAAAACAGGAGCAAGTAGCTCAATGGTAAACTCTAGAGATAAAATATGGTTTCTGAAGTTTGACTAATAAAATATAGAGAATTAAAACAAACAATGAGAAAGGCATTATCGGCTGAATTAAATTCTCTCACAGGCTTTTTCTTAGCTGGTCGATGGTCATTAACCATCATGGAAGACATAATGAAACAAATTCTGCAGACATATCCTGTAGTATTATATTTTTATAAACATCATTTGAATTCCATCAGCCAGAGGCAAAAGATCATCTGCCCATGTCATCAGCTTGCTATCATGCCAGGGGCAATGTTAAGCCACGTTTCCACTTGATGTGAAATGTTAATTCCTTTCAAATAAACAGGCCAGCAAAGTTAATTTCCATCATGTTTAGAATGTTACACGGAGAATAAATCATTGACCACAAGTGCAGACATCCGAGGCAATTACTGTGTTCACGATTTATCTGAGGAAACACTGTCAATCTAAGCCTTAGTAGCAAATATTTGTAATTTATAATTTAAATGAAATTGGAACATCTGAATATTTTTGGGATAATAAAGGATTATTTTAGGAGTTGCGTCACTCTTGCTGTTTCCAGCAAGTTCTCCAGTGCCACCACCTCGTAGTTTCTGTCTCCCCCTGTTTGCCTTTCCCTCTCCTCCCTCCCTCTTCTTTCCTTTCTCCTGCCGTCACCTCACAAAGAGCCTGGCAGCATCAAGCCAGCTTGCATTTTAATTTGGCCCTGAAGTTACTTATTTCATTATCGATCATCCGTAATGCTGAATCAATGTTCATCTTGTTAC
Source organism: Poecilia formosa (assembly GCF_000485575.1). Classification (NCBI taxonomy): domain Eukaryota; kingdom Metazoa; phylum Chordata; class Actinopteri; order Cyprinodontiformes; family Poeciliidae; genus Poecilia; species Poecilia formosa. Next base: position 1,994,523 of record NW_006799985.1, on the reverse strand, counting down.
GTGGGCCATACCCGTGTAATACAGTGATAGTGGGGGCCCAGAGTTACTCATTCCCTTTACAAAGTGACTTTACCGTAAAATCAATGCCTTGTGTTACTGATACAGGGGGAAACTGAAGCAAATGGAGTGAAAGGGAATGGACAGCGAGGAAGCAAATTGGAGGAAAGGTACAACTCACCTTCAAAGCATGCATTCCTAGTTAGTGTGGACATTATGTTCCCTTAAGCCCGGGATTCATCACCAAAGTGCAGTGCAAGTGTTTTTTAATGCTTAATGCATTACATAATGTGATGAAATTTCAGTTTAACTGCTTTTACATTGATAGGACAGCAGACTGTGTCTGTTCTGCAGGCCTGTTTTATGCTAAAATAACCCTGAGTTATCCCAGTTAAATACTTTGATTCTACATAAAAACCTGCCAGGTGAGATGCTTTTACAACAAATATACAGGGCACGCTTCTCATCACACACTAAAATCTATAAGCATCTTTGGTTGAATCATTAAAAAAAAACTGCCAGATTAAAACAGACATTAGGGGCAATTATTTAGAAAGAAAAACAAAACCACAACAGGTATAAATATTATGAGTTTTAAGTCAGTTTTAGCTTAGATTTTCTTAATTCTTCTTAGTGTATTTTATGTATGCATGCATACACGCAGTATCACAATTAAAATGCACATTGTGCAAAATGTATATGCTTGAAGGTGCCTGGCGAGAGCTCTGCAAGATGTGAATCTAAAATGGGATACGTGCAGCCTGTACGCCTGAATTTAGTAGTTGCCTGCACCCCAAAGTTAACAAGTTAATGTGAAACACTTGCAAGGTAATGCATTAATTCACACTTTGATCTGCCGTCATAACCCAACTTAATAAGTTGCAGTCCATTGACTATTAATTTGTTTCCAAATGGTGCGAGCACAAGGAAAGGGTTCCAAAATGCTCTACTTTTCCACTAATGCAAATCAAACTTGGGCTATCTATTTAACATGCATGATTGGTTGGTGTAATGTAATTAAAAATCCTGCTCTTTAAATTATGCCAACAGTGAAAAAAATTAAACTTTAAATGTATTTTCAAAGTACACTTGCTTCTGCTGCTAAGAACAATTAATTTCCAGAAACTAATTCATTTATTGGATTAAGCCTCTGTTCCTTAAACACCGCCAGATTTATGGGCCTTTTATTTAACCCTAATGGGACATGAGTTTCAAAAGAGCATATTTGGAGATTGAATGTGTTGCACAGTTAGTTTTTTAGGTTACCAACAGATTTAGGTTTGAGCCCGCAGAGGAACATTCCTCACAGAACAACAGCAGCTCACTATAATGAGTTTGTAATCAGAAGGGTTGGGCACTTATGTGAATTATTCCCGAACTTTTTAGCTGTTGTTTTATGCTTCCAAATAAACTTGCATATTTGCCATCAGCCGACCATAAGCTTTTGTTTATTCTGGAAGTTATTCGTGTAAAATTTAAAGCCATTATTTCCGTGTGTATCCATTAAGTGTAATTAATTAGAATTCCTTTTTAGTTTTTTCTTTCCTTTTAATATTTAACTGTAAAGTTGATCGGCAAGGGCTCTTTTAAAATCGATTTTGGGATAAGAGTTATGTTCTGTTCCCCTCTCCCTCTCAGTGTGTCACCGAGGCATTATGGAAAAGATCCAAATGTGTAATTTGAAGTGTCTCTGTTTGAAGCCTTTGATCTCGCCTGTTTTTGCAGAGCGCCTCGGCTCATCATTTGCGACGTGTCGCTGGTGCCCTGAGTATTGCATAAGGAACTACTGTTGAGCGATAGGCCGTGTATGTTTGCTTATGAGAATGTGAAATTGTGTCATCTGCATAATTACCGTCGAAGAGCTCTCGACAAAACAGCCCTCAAGTCACTCGCGTGTGATTGCCCTCTTTTTCCTTTTCTTTTTTTTCTTGTTTTATTTTTACAGCTGCAAATTAAATTGGCTCCTGCACACTAACATTTTGAAAAAGTAAATAAATAAAATGTATTATTATAATTATAATAATTATTATTATTATTATTATTATTATTATTATTATTATTATTATTATTATTATTATTATTATTATTATTACGAGTCAGTGGCTTTCGGGGCAGCCCGGCACATGCTTACTGTTTACCAAGGCTCAGAGGGTTGCAGCATCTTAATGCTTTTATGGCTGCGCCAGTTTCCCCGGACGGTGTGAAAGTGTTAACTTAGTGCGTGGTGTGTTTGATTGGGGGGCAATAAATCAGACAGAAGTCTCTAGTCTGGATGGGTGGGGCGGTGGGCTAGGAGGGGTGATAGCCGGGTGGTGAAGGTGGAAGTTCTGAGCTACGCGGACCCGGAGATGAGACACGTGCCCATCCGGACTAGAGGCGCTGCTGAGCGGACATAAAACAGGCAGACACCTCGTTGGACTCCCACACTCTCACTTGGAGCAGCCACGTGGGCTCTCCCTCTCTTTTCTCTCTCTCTCTCTCTCTCTCTCTCTCTCTCTCTCTTTTTCTGAAATACATACACACACACACACACGCACACACGCACTCACACTCACACACACATTTTTATTTATTTATTTTTTTACCTTCTTAAACTTCCTCTGCATCTAAAGTCACATCTCCCACCAGCCCCTCTTCTCCCCCCATAGACCCCTTCAGTTTTGCGGGTCAATGCAGCACGGGCATGACCGCGCGAGCGCGCGCGCCTGCGTGCTCCCGTGCTATTGACTGCTACGGAGTGATTACCATTCCGGTCGCATGGCACCAGCAAGCCGCTGTAATTAATAACCCCATAATCCGGGTTGGGTATAGCCTATGTCGGCGAGGAACACACACACACACACACACACACACACGCATTTAAACATACACACACATTCAGGGCAGAGTTTTACAGAAACAAGGCGTATCCTTATGGGTAGCCCCACAGTAGAAATTATAGCTTCCATTATCCCTCCCAGACAATGATAACTATCTGCTTCAAAAGAAGATTAAAGGTTTATACAAGTTCAGAGTTCTTGGAAAAAAAAACCGGATCGCATTATCAGACCAGAACTGAGATTGATGGGATTTCATCACGCCGTCAATAAGGCATTAAGACTTAAAGCATATTTAAATGGGGTGCGTGAGGGATAATATTACTAGTCGTATAATAACAATAATAAAAACAACTGAACTTCTGGGTTTGTATGGCGAATGATTAACAAAACAGATGCTGGTAGCTACCAAAGTCGGCTCGAAATGCGATTATGCTTGTCCCGAATACACAGTTTTCTATATTGATTCATGGAATTCCAATTTTGACTCCCTTGTTTAGATTTAATCCGCATTATTTACACGAAAGATACGGGTTGCATCAAAATTACTTAATGGATATTTAAGGATGAGGGTTTTTTTTCTTTTTCTTTTGAAAAAAGAAAAAGTGTAATTTAAAATTAGTAAATATTTTGTGCATGATTTTTTGTGGCAAATTATTATTATTATTATTATTATTATTATTATTATTATTATCATTACATTTTTCTTACCTTTAATTCTGTTTATGTTTATTCTCAGAATAAACATCTCTGCAGCCCAATTCACTAAATTGTGCATCCATCTGGTTTTCACATTTTTTTACTTTGCACTTTGTCTTCATTAGCGGCTTAATGCGCCCCATCAGTGGCGTCTTCCCCCTTTGATACCACGGGGTTACACGCGACCCCGTTTGATGTCTTGAATTAAAAGAAGGACTCCGACTCTGCTGCCTCTCCATGAGTCCAAACAGCACCACCAAACCGGTGCAGAAAAGCGCGACTCTTACCCAGCGATCAAGCCTGAAATAAATACGTTTCTTTTCAAGTGTGACAAATATCATTTTGCACATGCATTTATTATTAAAGACAAAAGTTTCTGTCTCGGATTTACTTTGGAACATTGCATAAATGTTAGGATGTTTGTGAACTTTCATAAAAGGAGGGAAAAGCGCGTTTAAATTAAAACTTAAAACAGCTTGAATTCAAAGCGGGATTATTTTTTTTAGTTTCGACGAGCAGCTTTCAGTTTTATCGTAAGAAAAGTTTGCATTTATGTTAGAAACACAAAACAAACAAACAAATAAAAAGAGAGATCACCAAGTTAATCATAATGCTCAAGACTTTTGTTCATGTGGTCAAAATATCTGAATAACTTTTTTAAAAGTCTGTAGTTTGACAAACACTAAATGAAATCGATTGGCGAGCCATAAAATGAGATTTGAAGCCCCATTCAAAAAACAGCTCCCGACATTAGTGCATTTATCCGAGGGAGAGAAAGAGGGAGGGAGGACAGGGAGGGAGGAGAGAGAGGGTGAAGGAGAGAGAGAGAGCGAGAGAGAGAAAGAGAGAGAGAGAGAGAGAGCGAAAGAGCGCTGTTTGGCGTGTGGTTTGTACCAGAGGGGTGAGATTTGAGAAATAGGAGGGGCTTCTAAACGACTAGAAATGTCAATCTGAGCAAGGGAGTCCCAATAATCTGAAGCAATCTGTAAGGACCTGACCTTAGTCCATCCAGATCAATAGGGAAGTGAGGGTGGAAAGAAGACGAAGAAGAGGAAGAAACAAGGGGCGCAACCGGGATCGTTTACAGTGGCTGTTCCCGAGGAAATATAGACTTCCCGAGCCTGGCACCTTTTGTTGCTCACATGTTCACACTGTAAAAGTGGATACCGAGGCAAGTCCGTTGCTTTGCGAGGCTGCAGAAGACTCTTCCTCCCCGCTTCCTATCAACATGTCTTTCCCTCAGCTGGGATATCAGTACATCCGACCGATATACCCGCCGGAGCGCCAAGGGATCGCCGGCAGCGCCCGGGCCGGGACGGAGCTGAGTCCGTCCGGCGCACTTTCCAACGTCCTCTCCAGCATGTACGGATCTCCTTTCGCCGCAGCCGCGCAGGGCTACGGAGCCTTTCTACCTTACTCCAACGATATATCAATTTTCAATCAATTGGTGAGTGTCTAACTCTGTGTGTTGAGTTTTCTCTCAACTTTTACGCGGAGAAACTTTTTGGGCGTATTTATTTAGAGGCAGAACTTTTGCAGCGCCGGGTTGAACTTTGTGGCTTGGACATTTAGTTAAAAAGTTTTTTTTTTTTTACAAAGTGAAACATTAACAAAATCTTGCTTGAGTTTACTCTTAGCTCCACTTTTCTTAAGTTGATTAAAGCGAGTTAGAAAAGTGAAAAATGTGGTGGAAGTGCATAGCTAATTAATTAATGAGAAATATTTTTAAAATAATTACACTTGCATTTATTTGCGAACATGCATAGGGGGCAATTTGAAAAATATTAATAAATAAATAAAACAAACTAAAACTGAAAACGTATAAAATCCTACTTTGTTTCTACCTTTAATAAGAACCTGCAGGTTTAGCCTACTGCTGTAAATGAACACTTCACATGGCGATTCAGCTCATGAATCCCTCTTTGTCTTTTTAGGGCGCCCAGTATGATCTGAAAGACGGCCACGGTGTCCAGCACCCAGGCTTCGCCCCCCCTCATCCTGCTTTTTACCCATATGGCCAGTATCAGTTCGGTGACCCGTCCAGACCCAAAAACGCCACCAGGGAGAGCACCAGCACTCTGAAGGCCTGGCTCAGCGAGCACCGCAAGAACCCTTACCCAACCAAGGGCGAGAAGATCATGCTGGCCATTATCACCAAGATGACCCTCACCCAGGTGTCCACCTGGTTCGCCAACGCCAGGAGGCGGCTAAAGAAGGAGAACAAGATGACCTGGACCCCCCGGAACCGCACCGATGAAGAGGGGAATGTTTACACCAGCGACCATGAGGGGGAGGAGGGGGACAAGAGGGAGGATGAGGAGGAAATTGACCTGGAGAACATCGACACGGAAAATATTGAGAGCAAGGACGACTTGGACGACCAGGACGACCTTCACTCGGACATAAAACTAGACGGAAGGAGTGACTCTGAGATTTCGGACGGCTATGAGGATTTACAAGGGCCGGAGCAGAGGTTTCTGAAGGCTGTGGGGAAGGAGGCCAAGGAGGCGCAGAGAGGTGGAGAGCTCTTCCACGGCCACCATCACCACCACCCATCTTTGGACATCAAGGCGTCCCAACCAAACGCAGAACAGCTCAAACTCAACCAGGTGTCCGCCAGCTCTCCGCCTTCAGAGAACAACCCAGCCCCGGCCCAGAAACCAAAGATCTGGTCCCTGGCAGAGACGGCCACGGCCCCCGACAATCCGCGCAAGTCGCCGCAGGTGAACGGCAGCGGCCAAGCAGCGACGGGAGGAGGGACGGCCACCCAGACCATCATCGGCCCGCACAGACTAATCTCTTCCTGTCCCGTTGGGAAAATCCAGAACTGGACGAACCGAGCGTTCTCGGCGCACCAGCTGGCTTTACTGAACTCCAATCATTATCTGGGACTGGCGAACCAGGCCACCGCCACCAGCCTGGCACTGTACAGCAGCAGGCAAACGGAGGACAAGAGTCATAGTTCAGAGACTCCAGTCACAGGTACATGTCCCCGGCACTGAGACCCGCATGTAGAGAAAAAAAAAAACTAAACTCCAGAGACACTATAGGCCATTTCCTGTCATTCATTTCTTTAATTTTAGATCTCCCTTTGCCTTTTTCTCTCTCTGTCCAGGCCACACAGATGATCAGTGTTAAAGTGTTACAGCTAGGAGCAGACAGTGTTTGTATGTGTGTGTATGAAAGATAAATTGTTGTGAAAAAGCCCTTTACCCTTTTATATTAAAAAAAAATAGGAAACGAAAGCATTTAAGAAAAAATAATAAATATTAAATTTGTTTGAAAAAAAAATTCCAAAATTCGTCATTACATCGATTCACATGTACAAGAGGGTTTTGTTGTTGTTGTTCTTTCAAGGCGGATAATTTTCTAACACAAGTCAATGTGGGTTGTGATAACAGGCAGTAAAATTAGCGCAATTTCATGTTAATTTTCTGTCCCGCAGTTGAAGATCTAGTGCCTTTGGATGCAAAGAAAACGGCAGATCAAACAGACAGAAGGCTGTCTGGTTTTGACAGTTTATTTTATTTATTTTTTTAAATTTTGATGCCATCTCATTCTTTTCTTTTGTTCTGCTTCTCTTGTTTTTAATGCCATATTTATCCAAATGAGCTTTGATTCTGAAAATTTCATTCATCCTCGTGTGTAAGTGTGTGTGTGTGTGTGTGTGTGTGTGTGTGTGTGAAAGAGAGAGAGAGAGAGGGAGAGAGAGAGAGAGTGTGTGTGTGTGTGTGTGCACCGCTTGTGTTATTCCGTTAAGGCCTCTCTTTACACTCACTTGTTTTGGTCATGCAAATGAGCTCAATGCAAATTCATTTCAAGCTCGTTTTTTCTTTCATTTATTTAATTTTTTTTGCAAGGCAATTGTCTTTTATATCACTTTAAGTTTTAACTCTTCACGAGGCCGTTATTACTGTTTATTTTCTCCTCCCCTGCACTGCATTTTTTTTATTTTATTTAGCTTTTACTCCTGTGTATTTCATTTTTAAGGCTTCAGGACCGACTTAAAACAGCGATGGTTCCCGGCTCCTTTTTCCCCCCCTCCTTCTTCTTCTCATCTTTTAATTTGAAATCGAGTATGGAATGTAAAATAAGAATAAAAGATCTCTGTATAGCCTACTTACATTGTAAGCATGTCCCGTGTAAAACTGCTAATGTAATAATGTATGAACCTGTAGTCTGTGAGCTCCTCCCCCCCCCTTTTCTTTTTGTAAGTTCTGTGAGGATTTGATGTTATAATTTTTTTGTATATAAAGTTAAGAATATGTACATACTTGTGAACCAAATTGTACAAGAAAGTCTATATTTTTGGCTAATAAATGAACTGCTGCAACTTAAAGAAGAAAAAAAATGTTTTTCTTCATTTTTTTTCTGTTTTAGTTGAAGGTATTTTGACAGCTGATTTTGATGATGCAGGTGGTGCACAGCAGCTTGAAGTCCACCGCTTTGGGTTTGTGAGTGTGTGTGTAGGTGTGTGTGTGAGTGTGTGTGTGTGTGTGTGTGTTAGTGGACAGCCTGGGGCACAGACTTCATCCTCCGTGGCAGTGATAAGTAAATATTCGAGAGGGATTTATCACACTTTTATAGCGGAGGGACTTAAGGCTAATTAGCCAGCGCTGCAGCATACATTTGGATATTAATGTTGTGGGATTATCCCCATATACAGGCGTAGCGCTCATATTTAAAAAGCATAATTCTTTCATTAATTTTCGCTGAAAATTGTGCTTTTAAAAAAACAGACTAAATGTAATGAATGGCTGTTTGAGCATCACTAGTTCAGTCGATCCTGAAGATGGATTTTTGCCTTTCGAACATCTCATCTTGCTCCGTTTGTAATTCCGTTTCTCTCCCGCATAAATCATGCATTTTAGTACTATTATTTTTTTCATTCAACCAAGGCCGCTTTGTAGTGTAATTGTAATATATCGTGGCTGTATAACTAATAATAACATCATTTGTTTTATTCGGCCGCGATGTGAGCATTTGCATGTGTGAGAGCTTATCAGAGGAAGTTTATGTAAACTTAGTGTTGGAGCTCCCTCTACAGTCGCATGCAGTCGGCCATAGTCTGCTGCACACACACACACACGCACACACACACGCGTACACACACATATTCTGTCCAGACATCTACCCATCCCCCCGACCCTTTCTTAATTTATCAAACCAGATGTGAAGTGATTTTGATAGTAATGTCTTGCATTTATAAATATGCACAAATTGATATCCTCAAGAAAATGCGTGTGTTTAATTTACTCAAATGCTTCAGAAAAAGTACAGAGCGTTTCAGGACTTCACTTTAGCAATACAATAACAACAATAATAACAATAATAATAATAATAATTATTATTATTATAATTATAATAATTGGAAGCTATTTTTGGATCTCTTCTTTTACACTTCCCGGCTGAGTGTTTAAGTGTTTATTGAGTTTTCCCATCTCTTTGGTTATTTAACATTAGGCTTGGATGACCTCTCAGTTCAGTCTTGCAAATTACGTTATCAAAAAAAAGAACATCAACAACGACAGATGAGTTCAAATAAAAACATCTGAAAATAAAAAAAAAGGTTAGAGAGGAGAGGGGGAAATAAAAAGGTGGTGAAAATCAATCTAAAACTGAAAGCATGTGAAAGTGTGGAGGGTATAAAATAAATTCATTTTTTATGTTGGACTGTTTATGTTTAAACTCAAAAACAACAACCCGTGTTTATATTAAACTCGGTTTATTTCCTCTCGCTTGTTTTCTAAAGTTTGTTTAGAAAACTCACAGAGGCCCAATTCACGTAGTCAATGGGACAAACTCTTCATGTCAGAGCATCTGCATGAAAAACGCAACTCGGCCAAAGGAAACAGTGTGTTATTATTATTATTATTATTATTATTATTATTATTATTATTATTATTATTATTATTATTATTGACATCTGTAATAATCATTTTTATTTATTTATTTGAGAAGAAAAAGAAACATGTTACCTTCCTGTCTAATCAATTATCATCCCGGAGAGCCCCAACCAATCGTGTGATACATATTAATGAGTGGCATCACCCAGGATTTTTTTTTAAACTGAATTTTTAAAAGGGAGATTTTTTTACATCTAATATTTTAATACGAGACTCTTTCATTTGAACTAATGCAGCACGTAATCTATCAATTTTGAGGTTTTTTTTCTCGCTTAGATTAAAATAAAAAATAAAAAAAAAA
>NW_006799985.1:1767988-1983899 GCF_000485575.1 Poecilia formosa | reverse complement strand
AGTCTCTTAAATCTGAGATTCTGTTCTATAGAATCTGTGTTCATTCAAGACAAATTCAGTTGCGTTCTGAGCAGTTTAAATTATTATTACCTTTATTTTATTTATTTGCTTAATTTTTGTTTGTTTACTTTGAATCCATTACACATGTAATTCATCAATCAAAATTGCATCCTATTTTTTTTTATTTATTGCTTGATTGATTTATTGATTTAATTGTCTTGTGGCACACCCAGCCACGGTAACCCTGAGCAGAGAGCCATACCACCCAAAGTGAAAAACGTCGGTATCCGAGGCCTGTGCATTGTTTGGGTTTGCTCGACTGACAGAGTTTGTGAAACTGCGCTTCAAGGTTTCAATACAGATTCAGATTTAGCACTTTCAAAGGCAATCAATTCCCAATTATGTTTCCTGTCCTGTAATTAAAAACTAATTAATTAACAGTTTTGTGGTATTAAGACTGTGGGAAACATTGCCCCGTTTGACAGCAAAAACAAATTGTGCTTCATTTCCTATTTAATCACATTTCATATGTTGTCTTGAGTGCTGTTGACCTCTGCTCGCTTTTGCCCTCAACACACTAAGATAGTACTCCAATTATAGTTATTTAGGAGGAAAAAAATTTAAGTGGATTTTTGAACATGAAATTTAATATGTCTGCCATGTGTCTGGAGAGAAGTGGACAGAAGTGCCAGACAACTGGAAGACTACGGCCAATGGAGCCATCAGAGGACCTAATGCGAATGAGGAGAAACCATGAAGTAAATAAACACTAGAGCAGATCTTTGGAGGGGTCCACAGGAGTCCTGTGAAAGAGGAGGCTGCTGCACATAAAAAGGGTCACTCTTGTGTTTTCACCTCATCCACTCCTTCTGTCAATGTTTCTCTTCAACCACGGTTCCCTCCAAGGCCCTGGATGGTCCGGCCACACCCCCTCCTTCCACCGAAACAGACAAATGTCATCTCCTTTGTGAACCTAGCTGGGGTTAGAAGTGGCCTGCTGTCTTTGTGCACAGGGCTAATCCTTTTATGAGCCACTGTCAAAACCCGCCCCCACCCGAGCGCTTGCCCAGGCCAGGAGAGTCGCTGCCCCCTTTGGGAGCACCAGGCCTGTGTGTTACCTGACAGGGAGAGCACATGTTCCAAACAGTACCTACGTTGGTGCAGAGGCCTGTGGGTCGGTGCACTCCACGGCAACTTGTTAGGGAAGAGAGGAGCTCAGTTTTACCCCTTCCAAACATTCTGTGCCTCCTGCATGTTTTATACGGCATGCATTATTGAGAAACCGAGTGAAAGTGCACGAGTAACATGCTAAAGAACTGCCAGGGAGCACAGACAGCAGGGTTGTTGTCCTTCCTTAGGTTGAAGAAAGGACAAAAGGACTCAGAAGGAGTGACATTCTCCAGGGTGAAGCGAGAGAGAGGGAGGGCACTGATTTCATGCCTTTTGTTGACGAAGGTTAGGGAGAGGAATTCTTTCACTGCATCCGAAAGGCAACAAGTGGAGAAGGGGGCCACAGGCCAGAGGGAGAGAGGGTTTTGGGAGGGTGGGCTTTTGCCGTTCACTCAGCTGAAAGATTGTGCTTTTTTTCAGCCCCTTTCAGATCTCTCATACAGACCCAAGTTACAGGGCAATTATGGAAATGCAGCTTTGAAGCCAAGTAGAGCCTTATTTGAGTCCCTCCTCAGGACAAAGCAAAGGCAGCCCCTCCTCTATAAAACATGTTTCAGTCTCATACGTGTATGTTCTGAGCATCTATACATGGCAAACAAAAATTGCTTTGTAAGGTATTTTTTTGGGTAAAGGGTCTCCTTTTCACTTAGTTAATTTGCAAATAGAAGTTTTGATGTGGAGATAAGCAATAAGCACATAAATATATAAAGTCTGGACTTGGTGAAGGCCTCCAACAGCTGCATGATTTTACCCGCTCCACACCCTCTCCTCTCACACGCCACTGACAAAGGCCCAGCAAAAACCATGAGCGCCGTGCTTTCTCAGCTTTGTACATTAGTCAGCGGTGTAGCACAGAATTTCACCACCTCGTGTGAACTAATAAGACACATTTTCTCCAGCTTTTGAGAGGATAGCAGGAGAGTGATGTCCCAACATCGCCCGACACAGCAGAGGCCTTGTACAACACTGTTTTTACACTCCGAGCACATCTGACAAATGCCAGTAGTCCTAGCTTTCACTCATCGCTGTTAATGAGAGGACATATTTTGAACGTTTCCAATATTTGTACAGACTTCATACATGATGAAGGCCTTTTTCTTCCCAGTCGCAGGCAGAGAGGACAAGGGTGGGGTGAGAGACGGGGAGCATTCATGGCTCCTCTGGATTGCCTGACTCCTGAAGGGGACTTAATAAATTCTTCCTCCTTGGAACACTGTCAAACAAGTCCTTTCTTACATCTCCCATGAATACATTACCAACAGGCTTGATTGATTAGAACCCCCCGCAAGAGGGTGAGGCGATGGACCGACTCCCCTGGTGTGATTAATAGACTTTATTAAAAGAGTCCTCTCCTTTTTAATAATGGTAATGTGAATGAAGGCATGATGGAGGGGGTGGAGGGGAGGGAAACAGGAAGTCTAACGATGATGGCCGGAGCTGTCCCTCTCTCTCATTCACATCCTCTTCAGTGAGTTCATTTTCACTTCTTCCAATAGGCGTTATCCATCACTTCTCTATGAGAGTCAAATAATACAGGCTGTTTTATTAACTCTTTTTCTCTTTTGTGCCAATATGAAACTCTTTAAAACATCTCTCAGGGGTAATATGAGGGCCTTATCGAATATGTTTCCTGTTAGCAGTTTACGGCTAAATGAAAATGGCTCAGGAACCACAAAACACCTTTAACAAATGTGTTTTTGGCAATAAAATGATGCTGATATTTCTCTGGATCCAGTGGCTTAGATGAGATTGGCTGATGTACATAATAGAGAGAAACTAAACATTGTACTTTTGGTTAATCAGTGCTTTAAATAATCATTTACCATTTTCATTTTATTTTATTTCACTTTCAGTGCGTTTGATAGGAAAAATAAGTGCATATTTTCAGTGTTTAACTTATCTTTAACTTATTGCATAACATGAGCAAGAGACACTAAGCTCTGAAAACATAAACCTCGAATGAAGATGAAATACTGTGTGCATATATATATAAATACATATATATTTATAATTACTTTATTCTGATATCAACCCAAACTATATGAGAAGCAGCACCTCACTACATACCCAGTTGTTTGCAATATAAATTTACCTTGTGTTATCTTTTTGATAAAAATTCAAACATTCCTTTATTTAACACAAATTAAATGTCAGAGAAAGCGCAAGCAAAAATCGCTTTATGAATCTCCCACATTCTCTTACTGCTTATATTTTTTTCTATTCATTACTTATGAAAGACAGTCACACCTGAAATAATAATAGTAATTGAAATAATAATAATAAAAATAAGAATGTTTTTTGTAAATAAATAAAACATGTACTGTATGTGCTTTACAACAAATTCTTGTTATTCTTTCACGTGGCCAATATGTGTGTTCTGGCAGCTTGCAGGCTTATCATTGTACCAGAGAACTTATGTGCTGTTTGGTAAGGAGTAAACCTTGTTCAGGAAACTGTTTATCCACCTCGGCACTGTGTCCGCTTATCAGCACAACACAGAAGCACCAGAGACTTTCCCAGCGCCGGACTCAGCAGCTCCAACTTATCACCTTGCTGCATTTTGCAACCTCACCACCAGCAGCACCGAGAGGTTTATTCAAACATGGATACCGCACACAGGGCCTTTCAGAATCCCTGCACATTGCTTCGTGACCCAGACGGGTCCTGTTTGCTTTGCTTCTCCAAGTCAGACACACGCGTACAGTTCTATAGCGTATGACATCACCAGACAAGACTTGTAAACCTGGAAGGAAGGGTCGATAACAGCAGGTGAGAGGGCTTCTCAGTGTAATGACGATGCTTACCAGTGTCTAAGTTGTAAACCCTGTTATTGATTGTCTTTAGGTTTACCCAATAGTCCTCAAACTACCACGAAGGTCCACAGTAATGTGTCTGCTCAGAATCCAATATCCGCTACTATTAATGAATACTGACAAGCAGCTCAACCTTTGTATTTTTTTATTTAATGTAGTTAGTCCCACTGAGAGCAGGGATCCTGTTTCCAAGGAAGGCCTCCCCAAGACTGCATGAGTATATTTGGTTATGGTAATTTATAACAAATTCAGTAAAAATAAACAGATTTTATATTAAAAAAAAAAAAAGAAAAGGTGAAGGAAAAAAGACAGAGGCTGGGAAATATATTGAAGAGGGACTAAGAAAGGCACAGTGCTAAAACAGTAACTATATGTTTAGACAAAGTGTTTACCACAGGCTTTACTAGGGGTATAAATAATAGATTTACCACTCTATCATGCAGGATGAGGATGAGTGACTTGCTTCCTCGTACTCCATGGGGAGTTTAAGAGAATATACGCAAAAGCCAGGAAAGGAGGAGGTAGAGAAAGACCTCTATTCTTCTCAACTTTCTTTGTGCCTAGATAAACTTGTTGTAAGAAACATTGTCAGCCACTCCGGCATGACACCTCACACCCAGATAATGGCATTGCCATGCAAATGAGCGATGAGGAAACATATACCAACAGCGTGTATGTGTGTGTACACATGCATGTGTGTGGCCTCTCATGCATGCGGCTGTTTTGTTGGTGTTTCCCAGAGAAAGAAAGCCAATGCGACACAGTAACTCGGCAGTGGCAGGAAAGATCGTTGCCATTTCTGTATTAAGGATCTAAACGTACTCAGGAGAAAAACTTCTGGGCTGAAGTTAATTCCCAATCACTTCTTTCCCCGTATCTTACTCAACTTTAGACAAGCTGCTTAGAGACAATGAAAGATTTTAAGCAAACCAACCAAACTCAATGGCAGTAATGCAGCACGATGAAGATAAAAAATGAAATGGAATACTAGAGATTTTTCTGACATTTTATTAACTTTACAAAACCTCTGACACAATACACTATATTAGAGGAATATCAGATTCTTTATTAAAAAGATACCTTAGTAATGGACATCAAAATGTCCAAATGAGTTAATTCTGATTTACTCAAAGCTTCTTGTGCTGAACCTCATGGTTCTGTCCTGAATGCTAAGCTTTTTATCCTGCACATTAACGACATATTGTCTCACACAGTCGACAAGTTGCATTATTTGGTAATGAAATTATATTAAATTGGTAAAGTTTAGAACAATCAAAAGGGAAGTGAAAGTTTTTAATTACTATTTTTTTAAATAAATCAACAGAAAATGACAGTATGAAATTTCTAATATTTAGTAACAAAAAAAAATAACATAACTCAATTTTTTTTTAAACAGTGATAACTAACAGTTTGAGTAAAGAATGTAAAAAGTAAGTTAGCTTGGAACAAAACGTTGCTACATGTTGTACTGTTCCAAGGGGTTTTCTGTTTGAGTTGTGGTGTCAGTTAGTATTTGGTAGTCAATTTAAAACACAAAATAAACTAGTTTAAAAGCACAGCTAATAATTGTGGATGGGTTAGTGCACAAGAAAAAAAAAATCAAACTGCATACCTGGAACTTGTGAAAAATAGAACTAAATACGGCACTGATAAAGCATGAATTATTTAAACTGTGTTCAGTAGTAGTAGGAAATTTAATAGACAGATAGTAATTGTTTAGGTTCTTATTTCCTTTAAAATGACAAGAAACTAAACATGTAAATTCAAGCAAGAAAGTCTGACAACTTTAGGTGAGAATCACCAATAATAATTCATCCTCCTGTGTTCCAGGAAAAAAAAAAACTCAAGTCAATATAAAGTAAAGCTGTCTATCCATCTCCTGTCATGGACAGGATGGGAATCAGGAAGTGGGCTTTTGTGAGACACAGCACAGAAAAGTGTCTGAACAAGTCAAGCATCAAGTATGAATGCTCCCCTCCATCTCCAGCTGTGTCTGCTCTCAAGGTTTTTGTCCTTTAGTAGCGACTGGTCACAATGAAGTGGCACTGTGGCAGGCAGAGAAGGGTGGGCGCTGTATCACTGTCTCCCTTTACAGAGGGACAAGTGCCACCCACCCCTTCTGTTGTCATGCTAAGACAGCAGCACTCACTAGAACTGTACCCTTATTCACACATCAGCCTCAAGCCCACGCCTGGCCACAGACAAATGTGGGAGCTGAACATAGCTTCCTCCCACCAATGTCAACACGTCCTCCACATGACAAAACCCCTCGTCATTTTTAAAGAAATTAACTTTGCTCCCTTATATTGTGGATGCATTCAGCTACTCGATGACTCTAAGGGCAAGGAAAATGGACCTTGAATTCCCACGGGCCTCATCACCGAGAAGCACAGCCTTCATGTGTAAAGGACCATGAGAACAGGCATATCTAATGTCATTTTACAGGTAGATAGAGCGGGAGATTGGGAAGTAATTGGAAGTAATAACAGAAAGCTCCCATTCGTCCCACAGGACTCCGTTTTCTCTGCACCCTGAAATTCCCAGAAGAGTTCTTGGCATATATGCTGTGACGCAAAAGAAATACAGTGGATGAACTGTGACCTTTGCTCTCATTCCCTGAAGGTCACCACTCTACTTTACATACACAGATGAGGCCCTCTATTCCGGAAATGATAAGACAAACAACAGAGTAGAGGTAAGGTCAGCAAGTTAAACCAACAGCTAGAATGACAGTTAATTGGCCGGAGGGTAGTGTAACTGTCATCCATTTCCCCTGGGTTGACTTGGGAAGACTCCCCCCGGCTGCCTGAGCCAGCTCTCCTGAGACCGCCGCTTCGCATAAGAACCTTCACTTCTCAGCTGTCTCCCACAGGTTCAACCAGTGGACATTGGCGCAAGGGAAAACAAAATGATTATATTGCCTCCAATTTGATTATTACTTCATCATTATTGTTTATCTTGTGGTAATACACAATAAAGACTGTGACAAGTGAGGAGATGAAATGTCAGAGTGAATTACAGGCGTATGCAGAAAACTGGCTGCAAATCAGCTGGCAGCGCTAAAAGGTCTTACTTGCTAATTGCTCATATCCTACCAGCAGTGAGAGGCGTCCAGCCGCTGTTCAATAGGCTGGCTGACTGAGAGCAGACAGATAAGACTATATGTAGGGATGATTCGACCCGTGCTCTAATGAATTGCTTAGTCCTGTGTGTCAGAAGCAGTGACACATGGCATGAAGGCTCTTGGCCCCCTTGTTGGTGTGCGCAAAGACAAGGGGAGTGAAGGGAAAATAACTTCTCACACAGCATTCAAAATAAGCAATCGAGTGTGTGTGCGGATACGAGTGGGTGTGTGCTGGAGTGGCCCACATGCATCTATGAGGATGAGTGATGGTTTTAGCAGAGTCTGTCTGCCTAATTTCGCAGGGCCTGGGTTTGGGGTGTGAATGAAGGAGAGAGTGTGTGGAAGATAATGGGCCATTCTCCACGGTGCTCTGAGCTCTGTTGGCACACAGCTGGCCATCCAGCTAAACTGTTTTTCAATTTTCAGCACCATCCAGTCCCCTAGCAGAATTCCTGATATGCACGGAAAGGGAATACTGCGGAAGGAGGTCAACGCAGAACGACAGAAAGAAAAACATTTGTGTTAATGGGGAGGATGAAGGAGGAAGTTATAATAGGGCCCACTACACCCAAAATCCATCTGGGACCTGGTAGGAGGGGGATCAGTCAATGACAGACAGGTGTTTCTCAGTAGGCTCTTTAATCTAATTCCAGGGCCTCTGCTTTGAAATCCTCTGGGATCATCTTTGTGTCTGCAATTTTCCTCCAATACAACTTTTCATTTGTCCCCATTTCAAGTAAACCATCTTAATGTACTAAAAAAGTATCAACAGAGGAGCGCACACTGAATATAAGTAATCTGATCCATATTCCATTACTGAATTATCAGAGCCTTCAAGGTGTTTCTGAGTGGGTAGAAGAATGAAAAAGTGAAATAATTTCAATCTGAACTTAAAAAAAAAAACAATAATGAAAATGCTCTAAAAAATACTAGTAAATATTTTTGATTCCAAGTGTTGCAAATTGCAGCAGTTGTATATTTGGAAGGATCTCAAAACACCTGAATAAACTGTATCTGGATCTGTCAGAGGCAGGAGGAGGGTCTTAGAATTACCAATCATGCTCGTGTACGGCTGCTCACACTCTGCTATGCTACAGCTAGTTCTCCAGAGCCTATAATGAATGCTCATATCAGATTCACCATGATTAACAGTGCTAAAACATTCCTCCTGGCTCTAATATGTTGTTTCTCACGTTTTTCTGCAGATAGCAATACCAGCATTGAGACTATCTGTGTCACAACATGGTGACAACTTTAATACATTTGTTTTTTTGTTCCTTTTATTAGTATTTACAAAAGTTACACACTGAAGCTTTGACCCTTCTAGCTATTTTCAGGATATCGGCTGAAAACAATTCACTCTCAGATTCTGTGCAGCTCTGGATTCCCATGTTTTCACTAATGCAGTTTCAACAGATGCTTATGTGTCATTGGAAGGAATCTTTAAAGCACAAAATTACAAAAATATAGTAGAAAATAGAAGAGTATTTTACGGTATCGTCATATTTCTGATTTCGACATTTGGAATTAGAATTACTCCTGTAAGTCCACAAAAACATACTGTGTAATATTTGAACAAATACAGCAACAAAATGCATTTATGCATCAACTACATGCAGTTCTATTCAGGGAATCCTGAAACCTAATAAGCTGCTGTCAGTTGGTTTTCTTGTCAGATGTGTTGGCGTACTGGTATGCATGTTACAAACATGCAAGAATGAGGAAATTAGGGAAATTATGTGGAACAGCAATTGTTGCACCCAATTGAGGTTAATTTTCCACTTTTAATGAGCTCCACGTCTGAATACTGTGTGTCTTTAGGATCAAGGATGTGAAAATTACAACCTTTCAGTATGTCAAGATGGAGTACATTACTGTACTTTCGCATTACCACCATTATCTCATTGCATCAATGGAGCGCCTGGAAATTAAATTAAACTAAGGCATTATTGGAGCAGAGAGTTTTGCTTCTTTTCAAGTGTTTTATGAGTGGACCATTTATGTTTTCAGTGCTTTTTTTTTTGTTAGTTTTTTTTTTTTTACTTTGCTTGTTCTCAGATAATTCAGAACCAGCTGTAATAACCACACAGTGCCACTTAAAAGCATTTAATTGTCTGTACAACAACCTGCAATTTAATGTTGAGCAACACCAACTCCAGGAAGATGTTTAGAATTTGGATTTCTTGTTTGATCTTGAAAAAGATGTCAGTACGAATATTCACCTAATTATATCTCCAGGTTACGTAAAGCAACTTTATTTTATTTTTTTTAAATACAGAAATCCTGTGTAAGAATCCAAACCCAGTATCTGTCATAACATTAAATCATCCATTCACAGGTGACTCTCCCAGATCTTATCAGATAATTGGGTACATCTTGAAATGACATACCATCTTGTATCTGTTATTGTCAATTGTTTGATTTATGAGACATGTGCATCTTTCTTTCCCTGTGTTGTTACTTCACTACACTCACAGAGTAATCACTATAATTGGTTTATGAGTCACAGAACATTTAGACCTACCAACACCTGGTGTTGGGTGGAGCTTTCTTGCATGGGAAAGTTCTTTGGTATGAAAGAAACAATGTTTCCACAGAATAAGCAGCCGTACCTTATTACAAAGTATCAACCATGATGACTAACAAGACCTAAGTGCGCTTACAATGACTGGAATTTGCATTTTACTATGACAATCAATCTTATTACCAAAAGACAGGCTGAAACTGTTACTGGAAATTACTAAGTTGAACACTTAAAAATAAAGCCTTTGAGGTGACTGTGCACATAACATAATCTAAACAGTGAAAGCTTCTCAGAAAACAGAAACACAAGCAGAACCATCTGACATTCTCTCAAAAATGGTTGAATACTGTCGGTCTTTAATATATGTTTTGTCCTTTTTAGCAAAGACAAAGTCACTTTGTCTCAGCTTGCAAGCTGGGTTGGTGGTGAGGAGGTAAGAGGTGAGGCGAGAGGAGCGAGTGTTAAATAAAAATGTAAAGTGAGAGTCAAAGGCTTCTCATGAACCCTGACAACATCCAAACAACTGCTGGTTTTTAAAAACATAGTACAATGTGCAATAAGCAACTTACAATGGTTTGTGTTGAATAAATCTTTCATACACGTAGTACTGTAATCCAGTACAACCTACCTATTGTATCAGGTAATCCAAGATTACCAATATCAATAGAACCACTAATTCCAGATTTTGATGGTGAATTTGAGTTATCCATCTGTTTGCATGGATACATGTCTCACTGTGCCATCAGTTTTATGCAAAAAATATGGGGAACTTTGAATGACTTCCCCACATTTGCATGTAAATGGTCCACCTCACTGCTTTTGTGATTGGGCAAAGTGGATAAACCACATGATCATGAGGTTGCGGGTTGGAAAAGATGAAGATAAGAAGTGCGCTCTGTTGAGGACAGGAAAGCACATCCAGATGACTGAGACACAACACTGTTACTCAACGTAAGCCCGAGAGACACAAACAGCACGGCTTATGCAGGGCTGTAATCTAAAATAAAATGACTCTCTGCAGAGCTACAAATTAAATAAACCTAAAATCTGGATTCCATTATCATGTCTCCCAATGCCTACATTTTTGTAACATTTAAATGGCAAAATAAATATGAACGCTGCTGTATCAAACAAGGTTCCAACCACTATTTGTTTTTGTGGGCATGCACTGAGAAATGAAAAGCTAACATGGTAAACACAGCCGTTTTTGCCGCTAATTTGTGAGTGGCACCGAATGTTTCTTGGTGCAGTGATTGCTGACAGATTTGTGGATGTGTGTTTTAATGAGTCTCTGATGGCAGTACAGAGGTTGTTCCTGTCAAACAGGCACCAGAACTGGAAAACTAACAAGGAGCGACCATGTGGACACACTGCAGAAACTCATAATAAGCTAAAAGGTAATGCTTACACCCAAACTGTTGTTATTGAGGCATTTCCCAAGAGTAAAAATTAGAGCTGTAACTGTGTTTCTTCACAAGAGGCGAGTCAGAGCTGTCTCCTTTTCCAAAATTGAGCCAACAAACTCTTACAGTAATTGTGGATTACAACAGACGTTGTTTATCTGAATAAAATCTAAAAGACTTTGTTGCATAGCTTAGACTTTGTATTATCTATCTGACCCGTCTCACACATCACCGCAAAACACCCCCCTCCTCTTACATGGCTTTCCTCTTTCCTTCGACATAAAATCCACATCACTGAGACTGCAGCCACCATGGAGGGCCCCCTTATTCCACTTCTGCTGCAACGTTTGGCTGAGATTTATTAGCCTCCTTAAGCGAAATGTAATTTTCACCATGTTGGTTTTTTAAAGTGAGGGTGGTAGGAAAAGGATTTTTTTTTAATTTTTATTTTAGGGGGCTTTGGGAGTAATGTCTACTCAGCTGCGTTGGTAGGACAACTCATTCCAACACCAATACCCCAAAACCCGCAGGGACAGCTAAGTGATTTATTGGCCCCCTTTTATTGACAGCACAAGAGTGAAAATGAAGGAGAAGCATAAGTAAGAATAGGAGAGTAATTGAGCTTGTCTACTATGTTGCGTAGTGAAAAAGTAGTAATACAGGTGGAGCTATTTAAATAGGTTTGGACTTTATAGAGAATTATACCAAAAGAACTTTTGTTGTCTGGCAGGATTTCCTATACTTTATTACAATGTGTCTTAATTCATTTCCTAGATTTATTTGGTTGGTTTGAAACCACCTTTAAAACATTTATTATTCATTACAATGGAAAATCACTTCATGATGGATCGCACTGTAACTTCGTGCTTCTGCCGCATTGTGGCAACGCTCGACATCTCCTACACACTTTTGTTTTATAATGGTCTTAAAATTCAAACAATTTTTAGAAAGTTTTTATTTTGCTTTTGTCTTATCAGGGGAGAAGCTCTGAAGGCTAATGTTGGCCCGCTCCCAGACCAGATAATGGTTTCCATGACAGAGCCTCTAAGCTCGGCAGAAAAGAATAGTTTTCACCATTGTAGGGTGAGTAAATGCACCTTATAAAGCCCAGGAAATTACATAGGATAGAAGTGATGTACCATTCTGCGGTCGTACTCAGGAGACACATAGACTTAAAGGAGACAGCTCTAAGAGATCACAGCCTGTGAATCATAACATTTCAAAGAAAGACAGGATAGACGGATGGAGCGAGGAAAGGAGTAGATGGAAAAGAGTCAGAGTGGGACAGACAGTGAATGGCAGATAAAGAAAAGAAACTTAGATATAATGATAAAAAAAATGAGTAGAAGGAGAAGCAATGAGAAGCTGAGAAAGCTGGGTTTTCAAAAAAATTACACAGTCACTCCTCTCCCCTTAGCCAAGACACATGTCTATGGTGAATAAATAATAAAATAAAGCAGTTTCACAGCATCATGTTAGATTGCCAGTTCTAAAACAGGACTGTGACGGCTCTTGTCTGCGTTTGTGTCTCTGGCTGTGACTCAGGCTCCCCTCTGCCCCAGGGGAACCTTTCAGACCTGCAACTTCACAGCTTCATGAAAATAAAGCCCAGAAGACAGGCCTGACAAACACTTGTGGATGTGCGACTCTTGGTAGCAGAGTTACATGTGTCACACAGCTCTGAGAAGTTACGTCCCTCCCTCATGACTAACCTGGATAAAAATAGTTGCTTAAGCAAGAAGCATTTACAGTGCTGGACACAAGCATCGGCACTCCTGGTGGATTTTGCAAAACGCCTTGAAATAAATTCATGTTTTACAAATTTTGAAGAATCCAATCTTCAGTTTTAGCACATTGGCTCAGAAGGGAAAATCTAGTTTAGATAAAATAGTTGTTTTCAACCAAATCAGCACTGTCACAATAATTGGCCTTAAAAAGATATGCAAAATGAATATCATTTGAGTATTTAAAAAAAAAAAATAAGACAGCTATTATTACATTAAACAGAGGAAACTTACAATTCACAACTTTCTATCTCACTGGATACAAATATGAGTCTATATTATAACCACTAGAGACCATCTATATGGCAACTTGTAGTTTTGGAGTAATATCAGAAAAAAGTAGCTTTACAATCATAAATCTAAACATGTGGAGAAACTTTACTTTGAATGATGAGCTTTGGTCAGATAAGTTTAATATTAAAGAACAGCAAACACTCCAGACACATTCAGTGCAAAACAAAATAAGTAAAGAATAGACTCAGACTCACTGTTCAGTACAGTGATGGATCTGAGAAGCTCTGGGATTGTATTCCTACAAAAGTCATGTCAAGCAAAACAACTAATCTGAAATCTTTGAAACACCAGGAGATTTTGAATAAAAATCTGATGGACTCTACCAGTAAACCGAAAGGTCGGTTCTTCTCACATGGTCCTCTAACAAAAATAATGGTCCAAATATAATGGTCAGATCAGTTCAAAACAGTTCTACCTGCAAACCCCCAAACCTAAATCCTACAGACAACCAGAGCGTGAAGCTGAAGAGAAGAGAGCAAAGGACAGGACCCAGAACTCTGGACGATCTAAAGAGATGCTGTTACGAGGAATGGTCAAAGAGATCAGTCTGTCTGTATCTTCTAAGAGAGACGTGTTGTTCTAATGGTAAAGTGTTGTTGCACTAAATATTTACTGCAGATGTCAATAACTGTGCCACAGGCAATTTTGTTAAAAAGCTGGGGTGTTTTCAGTAAATGTTGTATTTTTTCTGAGTAAATGTACTCAGAATAAAGTTTGAATTAAAAATATATATTTGAAGAGCTTTCTCAAACTTTACCAGAGGTTCTAAAATGTTGCATTGACTGTGTAAATAGATAAATATAATTATTTACTGATACTGTGAATTAAAATAACTACCTTGGACTCTGCATTTAAAATTTATGAAATAATTTATTGCTAGAATGGCCCGGCGTTGAACCCAGTATACCCACTAGGCCAGACACTAGTGGGTATACTGGGTATTTCTTGTTTTGTATTTCAAGACAAGAAATACAATGTTCCTGTTTAACAAGAACTAAAGGTCCAGTTTTTTCTATTATTATTTGAAGCAATAAAATGATACAATGTATAAAAAGTCAAAATTCCTTCAAACTGTAATATGTTAACCACTAACAAGCAGTTAAACAATAAATAAGAAAGACACAATTGACAAATATCACATAAACAAAAAAAAAAGTAAAGAGAAAATTCAGGGCGAATTTAGTGGCTTTGTACAGTTTCAAAATTACTTTCCATGAAGAATAAGTGCATCTTTTTCCTTTCACTGAATTATAATTTATCTGTTAACCGAACTGTGTAAGAATATTCAAGAACAGGTCATCCACCTTAGATGTTCATGATTACATTACTTTGTAATTTCATCTCTTCATTTTGTTCAACATCTGCTTGTGAGGATGATATTAATAGTGGCATTTATCAGCACCCTAAATCAGTCATTACTCCTTGGATCCCCTAGCAGTCAGAAATGTTGGCGTGCTTGAATTATTCACAGGTCAGGGTTAACATCTTCTAAAAGGTGCTGGACTGAAAACGGGTAAAATGTTGCCTTGTCAAGGACAGAAATGTCATAAATCTGTTCAGAAGGATAAAGAAATGTTGCAAAAAAGTTTGGCTCCTTAAAGGAGGAACATTGAGAAACAAGAAATGGCTCAAGACTTTTGTACAGTAAGCTACTGTACGTTTCCTTTCCAGCACTTGTGAAGCAAGTTTCAGCTGAGGTCAATTTAAAATTAAAGTTAGTCCAGCGACATCTTTCTAAAAATAAAAAACCTTGATGCAAAAATCCCATGTAAGCTTTGTATTAAATGCATCCAACACCTGATCCAGCAGGGAATGGAAAAGAAAGGTTTTGGCCTGCTTTGGCTGTCAAAACCACTTTGCCAACATTTCTGTAATGCTGCTGCAAATGGGGGTGCTTAAGTTAGCATAAGCACATTATACATCCTTTCCCTCCAAATTTGGTGGAATGACTCAGAAACGTGTTGCTGTTCAGCAGTGCTCAAGGAAAAAGTAAAATATCTATAGAGCATACACACACACACACAGAGAGAGAGAGAGAGAGACAAGCACCTCAACAAAAACACACACGCACACATAAAAATAACAGTAAAGCTTACAATGTCAAAAACGTTCATGTTTACTTCTGCACAATTTTTTTTCTTTTACGTTTGTGCAAACTCAATCAAATAATTTTTCTGAACTGCAATAAAGGAGTCTTTATTTTACTTGGCTGGGCATCCATCCATACGCACCCCCGTATGCCCCTCACCCTCGACTCCAAAACTCTCCAACCGCACCACAGCAGGATCAGTTTCCCCCCCAGAATCCCACTGAAGCGCTGCCATGTCGGCTGGAGACAATCAGCTGAAATGTTCCTCAGATATTCCTGCTCCCTTTTCAAAAGCCCCAAATTCAATTTATGGACACATTTATTACCATGTCTGTCAGTGACTAAAAGGGAGTTTCATAATCAGGAGCACACATCTGATCTGGTCACAGCGGGCTGCCCCGCTTGGCCAATATGCACTCTATTACACGGTCAAAGCCAGCCGGTCCACAGAGGAAAAAGAAAACACGAGCAAACAAAAGACTAGGTAGTTAGACATGGGATAGCAAGCCCTTAGATGTAGCATGCAAAAAAAAAAAAAAAAGGCTGATCTGATTTAAGAGTGGGGCCATAGGGGGAAAATCTGTTTGCACAGTTCTGGTGCAGGGGCCCTTGACCACGTGTTGAGAGATTGCAAAGCGTCCTCCAAAAGCTCCACAATATTCCCACAGCAAACCTTTTAACTGATGTCATTGAAATGTTTTTGTTGTCTAATGATGTTTCTGTCAGTATTTAACCAGAAGAGGGGCCGGAAACCTAAAGGGCTACTTTGAAAGACTAAACAAGTTTTCATTACATTGAGGTTTGCACCCTTACTCCAGGAGTTTTCATTCATTGTTTGCTCTTTTTTTTTTCCCCCCCCAAAGTTGCCAAAAACTACACAGTGTCTACCTCTTAGCTCCAAAAAAGCAGACAGAATGCAGCTTGTTAGCGCTGGCTATAACAACTCTGAGGCCTTGGCGATTTACTATCCCTGCTCTGCTTGTGAAACATAGATTCTAATGAGCGTTCTGCACGCTGCGCGTCACTCAGCTCTGCAACACGGGGCATGAACTGGACCAAGACCTAGTGATTGAGGGCTTTGCTTTGCTGTGGTGTGTGCATGAGACTTGCACGCCACAGACCGCAGACTCCAATCAGCGGTTCCCGGCGCAGCGGTCGGACAGAGTGTCAGTGATGTCTGAGAGCCACTGTTCACACAAGCTTCTGTCCAGTCAGGCTGATTACCCCTGGAGAGATGCACACCTCAAGCCGAGGCCATAAATCAATACTCGCACACAAAGGTTTGCCTAAACTCTTGCCAGGGCCTGATGCAGTAAAAACAGGAGTAAAGTGGGTTAAGCTCCCCCTAGAGGCCAAAACTAGAGAGCGATTGAGTTAAGGAAACGAAGCGTGTCCTTCATTAGCTGAAAGATCACATTTTACCGCAGGAGCAACACGTTTACAGGGGAAGGGGATTCTGTGAAATCTCCACGAAAAAAAAAAAAAAAAAGCGAATCTCTGTTTGCCTTCCAATGGAATTAGGGAGGCTATCACCTGACACTCACCCAGGTAATATCCTGGAGGAGAGCCAGAACCAAACATCATCATGGTCAGCTTAAGTGCAACACCCTTGGAAAATATGCGCAGGAACTGAAAACTACATTTACAAAATTGCCTACTTGTCCCTTGTGTTGGTTTTGGACAAGGATTCCGAGTCAGAGCTGAGGGGCTCCTTCAGCATTTGCCAGGATCCTTAAAAGCTAGTAACTGATATCTCACTATTTTCCCCTCACACACACACACAACCACCTCAAGCATTTGGTTATTAAAATTGGAGCAGATCCCACCAGAATGTTTTACACGTTTACTAGGTGTATGTCAAGGTGAGAGACAACACTTGTGAATTATAGACTGGATTTGGATTTTGGGAATTGGAACTAAACGAAGACTGAAGGAAAGAGAGACAGGGGAGACATTACTGCGGGTGACAGTTCTGGCTGCCAGGATATAAATCTGACTTCCCTCCACAATCCCCCTCCCCAACACCACCTCCAGCATGCTGCACAGAAACCACAGTGCCCCCTATAGTTAAAATCCACACATGTCAAACTTTATTGGCCTTAATAGTAAATGCCAGAATGATAAATAAAACAGTATCAAGACTCATGCTGTGGGGAGTTTAGTATGAAAGATCAATGAGTGGCTGTCTACAGGGAGCAGGCTAAAAGCATCCGTGCCATCTGTGGTAGCAGTGGGTTGACATGGCACACTAATCTCTTTTGGTTTGTGTGTTTGGGGTCCAGGACGTCCAACAGGCTCAGTGACAGCTGCGCATTGAAGCAAATCCGAACCATGCTTGCAAACAGAGCAACTGCAAACTGATGACAAACGCTTTGTTTGGGGAAGAGATTTTTTTTTTTTTTCACTTCTTCTGCCTGTTTTTAGTGGGATCACAAGTCTGGCCATACTAATGGGAGACAAAGAGCGCCGATTAGGGACGCAAATCAGCCTCAGTTATTTCCAAAAATGACTAAAATGTATAAAAAATGATCAAATTTGACAAAAGCTTCTTAAGCTCACAGTCAGATTTCTGTTTTTTCTCTACAGAACACTGGCTCTGTTAACAGAAAGGCTTTTGATTTAGGCCTTGGTAACAAGCTGCAGGCACTACATTTCAATTTGTCTGGTTGTAAACCAAACAGTTTGACGTGTTTTGGTGGATCCCCCTCTTGACATGCAGCTTTCAATCTTAAAAATTATTGTTTGTACATCCGCTGTAAAACTAAAATCTCCTCTTTTGACAGTGGTAGATATAAATAATGTATTACTAAAATGATACTTTTAAAAATTTTCCCACATACTGTTAAAGAAAGATTGTATGTAGTTCCAGTATTTACAGCCAATTGGCAGTGGAAGAGAAAAAAATAAGTCAGGAAAAGTCTTGATCATTAAGTACTCATACCGCTTGGACAGTTAGACGTTTTCACTGTTTCAACAGATTTCTATGCATCTGATGGGGATTTTATACATGTTATACACCACAAAACAACAGATGCGTAGAAGGGAATGACACATGGTACCCCTAAGTAAAATTTTGTGCTACCTGACACTATCGAGTCTGAGCTTTTTTATGAACATTTGCATTTTTCAATAAAAGCAGTTAAATTGTGGTTTTATGTTCACATTTTTAACACTATGGTATGGAAGAGTAATAGTATTGGGCTCAAGATCTAAATTCCATTCTGACTTTTATCATTAAGCACTTCAGTAAGAACTGGTACATTTTTGATCCAATTATTATTATTATTACTTTTTTTTCCCATTTTTCAATCAGTCATGTTCCGATCCATCCCAAGAACCCGCTCACGGTTTCGTTTCCACCAATCAGCTCAGCCATTTCATGTGTTTCTAAACACAAAACGTCAGCATGGCGGATCGCTTTACAGGGATCACAGGGACATCTGTTAGGAAAATTAAATAAAAAAACTCAAACAGGTTTTTACATGTTTGTTGGAATTCAATTAAAATGCGATTAGTGGGAGAATTAGGGGGACAGACTGGCGCTCCGCAGCACATTTGGTTGGCACTATCCCTCGGTCTGGTCAGGTTACTGTGGGGATTACCCCTAACAGGATGACCTCTGACCTCCAGACAGGTGCCTGTGGAGAGGATGGAAGTATCTTCATGTCACCATACCAAGTGGGATTCAGCAGCCTAATGGCTGAAAGCAGTTCATCATGCCATTCCAGCAAACATTCGTACTTTGAAATCACATATCCAAGTGGGCACATACTTCAAATTCTTTACCGTAATGGACTGCATGTGCCAAGATCACAGCAATCAGCTTGGAAGTTGAACTATTTCTAAACTGTGTCTTGCAAAAGTGTTGATACTTTTTGAAACGTCACATTTTTCCCATTAAAAGAACAACATGTTTTACTAGGGTTTCGTGTAGCAGATAAAGTAGTGCATCGTTGTTATTAAAAGAAAGAAAGAAACTAAATTCTTTTCACAGTTGAACCCAGAAAATTAAGTACAAATACATAAATATACACATGACACTTCTTTCAGTCTAAAGTTAAATCTCTTGCTTAAGGTCAGCTGGAATTACCAAGACTATATCCATTTGCTAACTTCCACAAAAATGTTAAGATCAAACCTCAAGCACACTCCATTCTTGTTTGAAAATTAAAGGAAATCAGCCAAAGTAACAGGATTGTGGAGCTGAAGTCTGGTTCCACCTTGGGAACAATTTCCAGGTTTTTGAAGGTTTATCTTTTTAAACACATATGTGCAAATATAGACACGATGGCAACATCCAATCATCATACAGCTCAGGAAGGAGATGTTTTCTGTGTCCAAGAGTTTAACATGTTTCAGTCTGAAATGTTCTAATCAACCCAAGAAAAACAAAGCTAACCCTTCTGAAGATGCTAGCTGTTCTTACCCACAGGGAAATGTGTCCTGTACCAGACATGGGCAGAAAGGCCTTTGAGAGGAAAATGTCATTATTCCAAAAGAAACATAAAAAGCTTGCAAATCTTTAACTTTAACTGCAGTAAATGTCCCTGCCAGCCTGTATTGATACCATGTGAACATCATTTTTCTAGTACTGCAAGAACTATATTTCTTTTGCCTGGACTGTGATTGAAGCTTATTACATAAAAAAATATGCTTTTGTTCTAAACTATTTAATTAGCTCTGAGTGCATGTTTAGTGTGGTTTCCCTGCAGGAAGGTAAACCCCAACGTTAAGGGCTTTGTCTCTAAACATGCTGTTTTGCACGTTTGTCAAACAATTTTCTAATATAACTAAGGGTACATTTGCAAACAACATAAAAAAGTCCTCTTTAATTGGATAAAATGGCATTAATCCTCAATATATCGGTCATATTTCTTGCAAACTAACAATCAACATTCTTGCGCTCAAGTTTACATGTGGTAAAACAGGACATCAGGCTGCATTTCAGTCATTGTACGTTGTGGCAAACATAAGAAACGTGTATAGAAACGTGTTTCACCAGACTAAAATGCTTCTGGTCAGTGTAAAACTTGGTCATTACAGAAGTCTATTATATTGTGTATCAAAACCAGCAGTGTAAAAACAAGGTCATTTGAGCTAAAAGAAAATCCTCATCTGCTTCCATTCTGTGGTGTTTACCATGTTTTCCCCACAAGACTAAACAGGCCCGGGTTTGTCTTCACCATGCGTTACACAGCCACATCAACCCCAAGACTTCTGCTCAGGGAGTGCTTTGGATTTAACAGCTTTCCTCCCAGGGGCCCGTGAGCAGAACGGGCGGCGTAATTTAGCGAGGTGAACCGAGGCCTTCAATGGATAAGCCGTTATCAGACTCCAACATGGTACACATGCAAGAAAACTTCCTGTTTTTTATTTATCTATAATTCTGTGTCCTGCCGGGTCACGCTATTGGATAATTAGTGTTGCTCACGTTCCAGCTATGCTCGCATTCTGAAATTATGTAAAGACATAGGGAACGAAGGGGAGACCATTTTCATCCCAGCACACAAGATTTGTTTCAAGCGTTTAGGTAAAACATAGAGAGTACCATCGGCTTTTAGTTCACACCGTTATTCGCTGTGGATCCCTGGAAGCCCATTCAGGGAGGGAGCCTCAAAAAGTCAGTCTGAATTCTCCTGCTCCTTGGAAAGGCTTCGGAAGGATGGCAGATACGATGCGGCCAGCTGGAGCGAAATTCCCTTATTTACGGATCATGACCTGCTCTTGTGAGTTGCATTATCTCTTGAAGAAAGCCTCTGTGTTGCAGAATCAATTTAAAAAATGAAACAGAATGGAAGGATTAAAAAACAGCAGCAAGTGCACAGCTGATAAGAGCGCTAGAAATCCTTGCTGATCAGATAAAATGATTATCCTTGAAGACGTTGATGTGGCCATTAAAAAACAATGCCGAGAGATTATGGGTGCCTTTTAAAGTTAACACTTAAATGCCAAACTTCATTGATTGCCACAAACAGAGCTTATATTCACCCAAGTAGTATTTTATTTTCTAACACACATTTGTGTGTACATTTTATTTGTTCTCTGCAGTGCTCACAATGTGCTCACCAAGGACAACTGCTGAGGATTATTTGAATGAGAACCTCAATCATACATAGTTCCCTTCAAGGAAATGAAATATCCATATAATGAGAGGCAGATTATGTTTTAGTCTTTATCAACACAAACAGACACACTGGAGCTCAGCAGAAAATCTATACTCTCTCTACAGTACACAGTTTGATATCCCAGCCATCATGTCATTTTGAATCCATTAATCACTTACTGACAAGGCAGTGAATGTAACTGCCCCATAAAACAGATAAAGTCTCATCAGTTAAGCTTTCGCTGCTAGATAGCCGATCACAGCTGAGAAGCATCACGATGTCTCCGTGAACACAGAGGCTCTGCGATGTTGTGTTGAGATCAGAACGGAATGCCTCGCTTTCCTTTTGGTGAGAAAGTGTAAGAAGTCTCCCTGGATTGTTTTCCTTTTCATTCAGCTTTGACAAGAGCCTAAACTCACACTCATCACTCACTGATACGTGACAGCACACCTGCGAGGTAAGGCACCCTGGCCAGATGAGGCCATAACTGCACTTTTTGCCTAACATGTAAAGTAATATTTGTAGCAGAAAAATAAAACTGCACATGACCCTGAAAACATGTGCAGTGAAGTGTGACATTGTTCTTAGTGGGAACAAAGAAGCAGGTTATAGCTGATGGTAAGAGGGATAAAGCTATTAATGTTTTTACTGAAAGTTACATAGCTAAGACAACTGTCCACTAAAGCATTTACCATCTAAAACATTTTTGAAAATGTTGTTCACACCTCCCTCTCTTGCTTAAGAGAGGGAGGTTCTTGGCTCTACGCAGCAGAGGAACATTTCTGGTTTTCAGCAGCCAGGCTGCCTGAGATGGCAGAGTGAAGTGGCACAGAATCCAGCAGGCTTGGAGAGTTTAGGCAGCAAAACCTTTAGCTGAGTATTCCACACATGTGACCTGCAGCAAACAACCACTTTATCCCACCAACAATAAGGTATATTTGGTGTTTGAATCTTTACAATAGGCAGTTACAAGTATTTCTAGAAGCATTTAAAGTATTTGAAGGTTTGAGCTAAACTCAGGCAGCTGTGGTCTCTGACCAGCACAAGTCCTGGAGATCCACTGTACACACATTTCTTCTGATTTCACTGGTTTAGCATCAAGACCTCGGTCAGATGCTGCCCACCCACAAAGTACTGATTCATCTCTTTGCATATGAAGGAAGACTGATTTATCAACCTATATATGAACATAAATATCTACAGAAACAAAGTAGTTAGGGAAACTATGGTGTGTTTTTTTAAAACATGGTCTTTTGAAGCAGATTCCTATGCTGGTTTGAGGTCATTCAACCTGAAACTAGAGACATGGAAGAGCTGCAGATCAAACACCATTTTCTCTGACAAGAGGAGATAAACAGAGTGCCAGGCTCACCTCACAACAAAGCAGCGCCTCACCTCTCGGGCCCACAGCAGCTTCCTGACAGCCAGTGATGCAATGGTAAATCAAGAGGTGGGCAAACTAAGATGGAGACTAACAGCCATATCACTCCTAGGTTTTGGAAAGTATGAGGGAAAAGTGTGAGTGTTCAGAAGGCCATGGTGTTGTCTCTGGGCTGAAGAGCGTTTCAAGCACTTTCCATCATTCATACACACACGAATGAGTAGGACTTTTATCACACAGGCACAATTTATTTGCCTTTGCTTTGATGCGTCATGTTCACATGCATCTAAGACTTTTCTAAGTACACACACACACACGCACACACACACACGCACACACACACATATAATATCCAGACAACATATGCCAGGTTTGAAGTCTGGCCTTAGCCCTTTGCTGTACAACCATCTTGCTCTGCCTGAAGAAGTTTCGCTCTTCACTCTTTGTCTCCATCTATTGCTCTTTTGCAGGACCGGCGTCTATTAGCAACTCACATCACAGAACCTTGGCAATTAAAACGGATGTGCAACACCGTCTCCTCATGAGGAGAGAGAGTAACGAGAAAGGATATAGGAACGGGAGGGGACATGAGTCAGAAATGAAGAGAGGAAAAAAGAAAGAGAGGAATTATAAGAGGGAAAATGTTCGGCACCACCTCTCCTTCAAAACCAGGACTGATACTGTGTCTATTGATCTTTATTACAATAGCAGCAAGCTGTAAAATGTTTGATGGTTTTGTACAGATCTTAGTCCCCCTCATCCATAATTACTGCTACACATGTAGAACCAAGGGCAACTTCAGAAGGGGCGCTGTTTGAAAAGCTGCTGCCAGACTGCAGGGATGATGGGAAATCTCTGCGGGGCCTCACGGTAGCTTCGAGCCCTGAGGCTATCATTCCTCCTGCCGAACACCTGAAGCAACTTAAGTTTTACAGAGATCAAATTATGAAGCTGATTTTAAATAAGAAATGAGGCCAACCAGGTACCCTTACTCAGAGAGAAATTTTCTTTTATTTAGGTTTTTAATGGGTTTGTGCAGTGACCTAAACACTGTCAAGTGTGTTTTAGGTCCTAATGTTGACAGAGCCAACTGGAGCATGCATGTACTGCTTATCCATATCAGTAAAATATCTGATGTTTTTTTGCATTGAATGTCCTTATATTTAAATCTAAAATAAAGTGTAAATGTGCAGCTATATATACGATACTACATTATGTAGTGATCAACTGAGTTTGGACAAAAGGTTCAGCATAACCAAACGACTATGAAACATGAATACATCTTCATTCGGTTTTCCATAGTTTTTCAAATTGGATAAGAATTTTTAAAACAAGATTTTTCAAACAAAAACAACCATTTTGAATTATGAAAGTCAAAGGCTTTCACCACGCAGTTTGTCAAAAGAAACAGACTTTTTGCTTCACACATTCCTTCTAGCTGTGATTGAGCTAAAAGTTCCAAGAACAGTTTTCACTTCTTCATACCAAAACAGTATTTTTCCTGTCTTGTTACAGTTTTTACATGTTGTAGGATTTTGTTTCACCTTTGGTTGGAAAGTGGAAGTTGGGGGATTCAACCGTACAGCAGAGCAGTCCTGATCAGTCGTTTCTGCATCCGGTTCACTTGTAGTGGGCAGAGGTCTGTGGTTTCAGGTGGAGCAGAGTTTGCAAATTCAGACTAGACAAAACTGACCGGATGTCCAAGCAAACAAGCTAGATATTGTTTGCTGTCCCAGCACCTTCTAGAACCATCTCACAGTGTTAACTTTAACTTTTTAAGAAATTACACATTTCCAATGGGGGCATGCTCTATGGGCGTGGATAGAGAGAGCACTTTTGTGCAGAGATGATCTGTATGAGAAAGTGGAGGAGCTCCACAGTGGTAGACAGGTAATACGAAGCCCTCCTTATAAACAAAACATTCTCTCCATTAAAAACAACCTTTGACTATACATGTTCACTGACAAAATAAAGACGAGGTCCACTTGGGAGAGCATCAGATGATAGACATGGACAGATGAAAACTGGTCATGATGCAACATGGGTTGGAAGAGAGAAG
The DNA here is from genome assembly GCF_000485575.1 of Poecilia formosa. Taxonomy (NCBI): domain Eukaryota; kingdom Metazoa; phylum Chordata; class Actinopteri; order Cyprinodontiformes; family Poeciliidae; genus Poecilia; species Poecilia formosa. Next base: position 1,959,154 of record NW_006799985.1, on the reverse strand, counting down.
AGGGCAGAATTACAAACAGCCTCCAAGTGAGATGATTGTTGCTTCCAGCAGACGCAAGCAAGACGCAGCGGTCTTTAGCCTGGCATGGCCTGAATAATGCATCACTCCCTCTGTAGCTGGGCAGATATATGGGTGAGGGGAGCACTGATTTCTGCCCCCTGGCATTGTTGGAGATATGAATAATGGATAGGTTAAATGCTTGTGCTAAGAATGAATTAGGATATGCTTTGTTCCATGGCTGTATTTGTGTAATTATTGGCTTTGGACTCTACAAAGAGAACAAAGACGGTGTTAAATTGGGAGGCAGAGAACCTCTGATCTCATTGTGGACCATGTACATCCATGGTAAGCTCCAGCTGAATTTCTCTCTTCTACCGAAAGCTGAAGCCTCTGGTGTCATCCGACTGCATGCCATTGATTAACATTTAACAACTGGGGAATACTTTGTCACAGGAAAGCAAAGCAAACTTTGAGCTCTTGAAAGCAAAAGTAGAAATAAAGAGAGTTTGAAAAAGGGAAGGGAGGGGATTTTAAAAAGGCAAAGAAGAGCAGAAAGACAGGCCTGATACACACTACATAAGAATCATTTTCACATAGCCCATCATATATTTCTCATGAAGCCCTGACAGAGTACTTCAGACACAACCATTGGTTGTCTAGGAGTGACAGACTGCAAAAGTCAGGATGAACAACTGGTTCCTGCCTTTCTTTTCTGTTCTCCTCTGTTTCCTGCTGTCTCTGTTTTTCTGCCTCTCCAGACTCGGCCACTGCTCTCCCTGGGCAACACAGCCTGGGAAGACGGAAGGAGGATGTAAGTGGGCAAGCAGCATGGGCAATGGCCAGCACTGGAAAAGAGGTTGGTCACCCTGCTGGTTTTGCTGGTGAAGCTGTGCACACTGCCAAAGAGCAGTGGATCACAGTCGGGCCTGATTTTAGACAGTCTGACAGATCTCCTGCACACCCCGAGAACTCGGGGAATCTGTGCTCCAATCATACATCACCCCCAGCCACAATCTACATTTTCTCTCTCTCTCTCTCTCTCTCTCTCTCTCTCTCTCTCTCCGTTTGTTAGGTGAAGCTATCTTCGTTCGTGTCTCTTCATCCTTCGCCGCTTGGAATCTCCTTCCATCTTTTCCGCCTGCTTTCACTTCAGCTCTCCTTTCTCTTATTCTCTCATGTCTCCTACTCCTTTTGAGATTCAATAAGAGCCCTGGAGGCAGGAGAGAGAGAAAACAGGGGGCGGGTGGGTGTAAAAACATCTATGGCTTTATTTACAAAGGGCCCAGGTATTGCCCAGCGTTAAATCCAGGGGAAATGATTTATTTTCCGCCCATGTGTGGCACTGATCCTCGAGGCGTAACTCAGCAGTCGACCGGCCTCATGCTTGCAATTTACAGTGGCTGCAGAGGCTCATAAAGGAAGAATGGATTAATCTGGAACACGACATAAACAATACGACTCTGACAGCCCTATTAAAACCTGTGCTACTCAGCATCAATTCTCTTTCACACTTTACGTCTATCTGTTTCTCTCTCTCTGGGTTTTCTGCAGTCATTGGTTGTTGAAGGGACTCTCAGTGGAAACTCTGGAAAACTGACCAGAGCTCACACCCCCGTCACTGTGATTCCCAGAGTATCAGATTCAAAACAAGGGGCTGCTGCACATCTACATATGGCAACCGGACCTTCTAACTGTTTAAGTTTTGGACATCATCAGGGATATCAGATGTACTCTGTCCACATTAGAGGCTCCCACAGTGCTCGTTAGGGCCGGGCCTAGAAAGGCTTCCTGTCCCAAACACCAGCGGCTTCTCGTTTTCCATGAACTGGACTTTTTTGGGAATGTGCTATGCTCGCCCCTTTTTTAGATATATGCATAGATTTGAAGTGACACAAGATACAGATTAGTATAAGACGCACATGGATGCGTGTTCATGCACACACACACACACATACACATGCATAAAAACACCCATACACGCAGACTTGGACATCTCCAAACAGTTGTCAGCTGCTCCCTGAACCCCTTGGGGAAAGATCACTCAGCATCTCCAAAGACCTCTAATAACTGATAGCATTCATATACTCACATACACAGCTTGTCATTTTGCGAGCTCCATCTCAGTCAGAAACAGGTGTAAGCCACACAGAAAACACTCACACAGAGGCAGAACCTTTTTAACCGTGGGAGTTTTTCAACACAAAAAACACAAACTTTCAAGATGGCAACCCATCCCAAGAAGACGAGACAAGCAGGCCCGAAAAGAAAAAAGAGAAACGTTCCGATCAAGAGGCACAGTTACTAATTCATGTCCAGCTATGGATGAAAGCTTCAGGAACGTCAGGCAGCGAGAGAACAGACCTGAAATTGAAATCAATAAGTTCATTAGACTGCACAGGCTGTTCGTGCTGCAGCCTCCACTTCCCCTGCAGACATACACAGCAACACACGAAAAAACAGGGACGAAACAAGGTTTGACCTATGTCCACTAGCCAAGCATTCCATTTATTTAGCCCTTATCGCAGCAGCGATCTGAAGAAGCAGCTACACGCTGATAACACCCCAGGATAATAGCAAGACCAGACAGGGCCTGACCAAAGAATGACAGCCGAAAGAAAAGAGAAAGTGAAATAAAGGAAAACGCATCTGGAATCCTCTTGACGTTCACTCCCTTTTTTTCTTTGTGTACATGCTCACAATGCTGAAACATGAGGGGCTCCGAGGAAACTTTTGCATGGCTTGTTTTCTGCAGCTGCCTCTCTTGTTTGAGCCTGTAATTTAGTGGATCCCCATCAATAAGTGAGAGAAACGCTTTGTGGATTCCTGGCCTGACAGCTAACAAGACCCAGGCTCTATCTGCAACAAACAGACAGAATAGCAAACAATGTTGTCTGTGTGTGCACACTGAGCTATCCATGAATGCAGCTCATGATTCATGTACGCTACTGTCGAAGCTATCGCCGCAAAGGCTACACGGGAGCTAGCATGTGTCGTACAGGCATTGGGAAGAAAAACTTTTTACTATTTAGGTGACCTGAATAGGTTTTCTTCTGTAGTTCTTCTTCCTTTACAGCAATAATCTCCAAAGCCCTGCAGGGAAGTATAGCTCAGTGCAGCTGATGTCCTCCACCTAAAACTAGACCTGTAATAGCTCCAGTCTGAACCGGCAAGGCCCCACAGCCTGTGTCACGCCGCTTCCCATTGCTGATTTATGCCTACGAGTTCATAGGGTTTAACATGCCAAGTATCCTCACAGTAACACACACAAATGGCAGCGCACACAAAATCAATGAGGCACAAATTGTTCGTGACCTGAGCTCAACTTGCAGCAATAGAGGCCAAACCTGTATTCAAGGGCGTCTTTATCACGTTTAAAGACGGCTTTTCACCCACAGATTAATGCTCGTGCCTTAAGTGGCCTGGCTAAACCAAGACTGTATCTCCGTCCGCAGAAATGAAATACAAATGGACTTCACAAAAGAAATCCTTCATTTCAATCCTCCTTATCCTAATACCCGAGCAATTCTGTAAAACATTTATTTTAAAGCATTTTCAATAAAGAAGCGAGAAACTATTGCAACCCCCGCCCCACCCCCAATTATTGAAGTTTGAGAATTTGCCGTCCCAGGAGGTTACTGGGAACAGTACGTTTGGCAAGCTCCTGTTCACTAAAGAGTTCAACAGAAGCCAAAACATTTGTTACAGACTCATTTCATTTCCTGGTTAAAACGTCCAGGACTGCGAGGCAAAAGCGTGAACATGAGTTTACACAGAAAGGCTCAAAGGAAACCAAGCATCAAGGTTTTCCCTCAACAGAAACAGGAGCTGCTTTGGACCTCCGGTGGAAAATAGGAGGGGGGCCAGTTTAGAAAGGATTAGAGTGTAGCTACACTCAGCGGCCACTTTATTAGGTGCAGCTGCTAAATTGTTTAACACAAACAGCAAATCAACCAATCACGTAGCAGCGTCTCACTGCATTTAAGTACCTAGAGGTGGTGAAGACAGCTTGGTTGGGGAATTTCGAGCCAAGCATTAGAACGGGGAAGAAAAGGGATTCGAGAGTCTTTGAACTTGGCCTGGTTGTTTGTGACAGGGGCGTTTTAAGAACGTCTGAGGACTACATCCAGCAAGCACACAAACAATTTCAAACTAGATTCTTGAACATGAAAGTTCAATGTTGTCTCCACAGTCACAACATCTCAACCCAACAGGGCAGCTTGGGGAGTTCTGCATCATGGATGTACAGCAGCTATGATGTTCATCATGCCAATAACTTCTGACATCTACCTAATAAAGTAGCTGGTGAGTGTAGATGGGCAGCTAGCAATATAGTAAGGCAGCGCTTCAGTCTGAAAGCTCTCATGCTGCGTAAACAGAAGCTAATGCAGGATCTCTGCCGGCTGGCTGGACATACAAACATCCGTGAAGTTTGAAGCACATCTAAACAAATTTTTCTCATTGTACTACCACCAACAGCCTTGCTTTTCCAAGGATTTTCCTCTTTTCTCTCTCGGTCAGAATCTACAGCTAAGCTTCAATATTATTCCGACTACACAGGAGTTTGTCCAGGGGCGGCTAAAGCTTATCCATATTTAAGGCCTGGAACTCACTGGAAGGGCCTAGCCCCAGGCACACGAACATCTTGGCCACATATATATACAGGAGGCAGTGCCGTCCAAGAAGCTGCTGTTGACCATTTATTTATGAAGTCAAAGCTCTGTGGCAACACTCTATCCACTCTGAAACAACTTAAAGCGGTTACATCCAGGCTGAATATTTCATGTCTGAATCGCAGCTCGTTTTGAGTCCTCTTCAAGGCAAGAATGGAGGGGAGAGATGCAGGCCAGGTGAAGAAAGAGAGGGGTCACTGCAGGTGATGCAAGACCCCTCTCTAACCCGGTCAAAAACAGGTGGGGCTGTAGAAGAGAAAGGGGAAAATAAAGGGAGGGAGAGAGGGTGCCACTTACAGGGCTCCTCAAGGTTAGAAGAAGGAGAGGCTTAGTATTCTCTTTATGTGTCTCGTCTTGAGCGAGGACTGACTCGCACTCATTCCCATCACTGCCATCTCTGAAAACAAACTGAGAAAAAAAACAAAAAAAAACATGGTAAAGTGAAAAATAGGACCACAGAAAACGGAACGTTGTTTTGCATAAACGTGACGACACCCTGAAGTTCTCCAGAACACGTGGAGGGACACGGTCCATTGAGAAGCCTCGATTAAAAAGCTGACATCCTCACTGTAAATGCTAATGCACACAAGGCAGCAAAAAAAAAAAAAATCTAACAAACACAGACTCCTTCCTTCCTCCACTGTCTCCACTTTGCTCTCTTTCATTTTGATCTCTCTGTCCACGAGAAGAGAAGCTGCTGGCAGGTGGCTGTGTGCAAAGGTATTGAGGTCTATGAAATATTTACCAAAGCAATAATGACTCCCTGGACAGAGTGAGCAGGAGAAGAAGGCAAGAGGAGGAGAGGGAGGCGGGCAGGTGGGGGGGGAGCAAAGCGAGAGATGGAGAGAGATGAGGGGCTATCTCCTGTTTTTTATTTAAACAGCAAGATGATAACGGAAAAATTTACATCTGAGAATATTGCCTGGTTTTGGCATAACCATCAGATGCACTACTATTCAAAATTTGGGATGAAAAAAATTTGAAAATACATTAAATGAACTTTAAAATTTTAAAACAGGAACATAATGCCTTTCAAAGTTACTTTTCTACATTTTGCAACAAGCTTCAAAGTATTTTATCTAGAATTTATGTTCATCTCCTGGGTATGGATCAACCTTTGTGTTATGCACAGTAGTACATAACTGCAAAGTGAACAAAGGAGGACAAATATAATGTAGGATGTATGTATTCTACCCCCTATGATGCAAACAGGTTCAAGTTCAGTTCACTTGAACTTGAGCTAATCTTAAGCTCATTGTCTTCCACCTGTGTGTGAAAATGTGATTCTGTGAAGACCTCAGAAGTTTGTTGGAGAGCCTCATCACGAGGACAAAGGCGAAGCGCAAATAATTGTAGCAGATTGTTGTGTGTGTTTAAAACAATATCAAAAAGCTGTTCCATCCGTCATCCTAATAGAGTTTGGCATAACTGCAAACCTGGCCATCCACCTGTGATGATAGGTACAGAAATGAGAGCACTAATCAGAGAAGCAGCTAACGGACAGGGACATGGTAACTCTGGAGGAGCTGGAGAGATCCAGAGCTCAGGTGGAAGAATCTGTGTCACAGCAGCATCACATGTGGGGATGCATTTCCTCAGTGGGCAGAGAAAAACCTGTCACAGCTGACATGAAGATGTATGCAGCCAATAAAGGATGTGAAACTATGGGACATGATCACCTTTGTTGACCTTGTCTTAGTTCAAACTTATATCTAAACAAGAATTGTCAGCAAAACCTGAAAATATTTGTCCAGAGATGCTTTGCATCCAATTTGACTTTGCTTTAACAATTTTAAAAAGCAGCGCTGGCAAAGATGTCGGCCTCCTGATGTACAAAGCCTTCAGGAGTCAACGAGTCTTGGAATGAGCCGTCCTCCTGAGTCAGCAGTCAGAGGAACAAGGAAACGTGCCACACTTTTCAGATGTGTAAACATCTCATGTGTGTCAGTATTTTTGCTGTAGGCAGCGTTTCTGTGTCTGTTGGTATGCAAAGAGCAGGTTGATTAAATACACAGCATATTGACTCATAAAAAAAAAGAACTAAAATAACTTGAATCATTTGCAAGTACAAACTCGGGAGGAAACTCGTACAATAATCCGTCCTTGTAATACTACCTCTCCACGGCTGTTGAAAAGTTAAACTTCTAGGACGGGCGCTCCTGCTGCGAGTCTTTAATGCAGAGGGCCTCCTCTTGTTTGCAGAGAGGACTCGGCACCACACTGTGGGCCGGTTTGATCCGGACAGCCAGCAGAGGCTGCTTCAGAAAAAGCCAGGGGGAAGGAAACCCTACTGAAGCGCCAGTGTTTTCCCTTCATAGCGGTACCAGGATGTTGGGGTGGCTCAGAACAACAGTGAGTTCTCTAACCTGAGACTCAGGATCGAGGATGGAAGGAAGGGCTGCCTCAGCACTGCAGAGGTAGGGGGTCCGTTTGGATGTGTCTACAATGGGAGAGAGGTGCAGACGGAGAGCCGGGGTTGGGACAAACAAACATGAACCCTTGCTCTGTTTAATGCTGCTACAAATCCTGGAAGAAATAAGGTCGAGTTCTAAATATGTTCAAGAAGTCTATAGATCGAATTAAATTCCACAAGAAATTCAGAGTTGCACATTAAAAATAATGATCGCTCCTCCCACATCATGATAATTTGCATCACTTTCTTGTGGCAGTGTGCTACTAGCAGGGAGCTCTGCTGCATGTAAGCGTGGAAGATTTATGTCAGAGTGCGAGTATGTATCCAAAACATGACACTCCCTTTGTACTCCCTGAAGCGAGAGGCTACACTTCCTGATCAGCAAGCCTGACACACTGGACAGCTGACCCCTGACCCCTCATTTCACCTGAGCCACAGAGCGACCCCAGAGCCCATTCTCCAGCTCCTGCAGGGTCGCTCAGGTCACCGTTGACACAGCAGTACTGTGTTATGCTGAGCTTGGAGAGCCTCCTCACATCAGCAGCGCGCCTTCACTCAGGAAATCAGTGTCAGACCAAATGGATGCTCTGTCTGTACGCAGGAATGTGTTTGTGTGCATCTGCTTTGTGAATATCGCCTTTTTTTTTCTTTTTTTTTTGCTCCTTCACTCATTGCAGTGGACACAACAAAATGTTTCTCTTTTTACTTCCTCAACTGCTTTTCCTTTCAGTCCCTTGAAGGTACATCTTTTAAATTATAGATTAAGTCAGAAAATCCATGTTATTCCACGGAATAACTTTATTATGCTCTAAAATATTAGCATTTTTGTGACCTTGACAACTGTCATTTCCAAAAATGGTAAATGCGAGTTATCATATGTCAAAGTCCTAATATGAATGGGCTATTGTTTATTATTTAGAAATTAAGAATCTGTAATAATTAATTGATGATTGAATATTCATAAATGTTAAACTTTAGGTCTTAACTTATATTCAGTGGAATTATTATGCGTTTAAAATGTCAAAACAACTTTAGCAAGAAGTCTTATATTGAATGGAATTTATAGATACATTTGTTTTATTATGTTCCTTTAAAGTAAACATATTTTAATGTGAATAAATCATAACTACATTCATCAACAGGATCAGTTTTCTTCTTAAGATCCTTAAACGACGTGTAATTATTTTTTGACTATAACTTTAAAAACCTTAATCTTGAAAATCTGATGACTTTCTGTGGAAACAATCATTCACTGGAAAGAAAAAAAGGATTCGCCGTTCAGCAAAACAAAAAAAACATGCAGTTTAACAAAAACATAACAACTCTACAGCATCTTTATTAAAACAAAGACTACTTTATTCCCGAGCATATGCAGCAGAAAGTCCGATCGAAAACCTGGATGGAAAAAATGGTGTCATTTATGATACTTGCTTTATTGGTGCTTTTTTAAATGAGCCCCTCTGTATGAACTGTAATTGATCAGTAAAACAGAGTGTGGTGAGGCAAAGCTTATGGCCCACGTCTTGACAAATGACTAGACATGGCCCTAAAAGCTGACCTGCACACTACTGCAGAGGAAAAAACAACAACACAACAGCGAGGACACGAGTGGAGGAAAAAAAATCCATGCAGGCGGAGCGAAGACGCATTTCGTTTGATGAGGGATATTGAACACCAGGAAGACCGGCAGGCAATTACAATGATTGGAGTTCTGTGCCTCGTGCAAAGCACAAGGCAGAGATTGTGAGGAGGAAGAAAGTCCACACCTTCTTGCTCCTGTGTCTACAGGGGCCTGACGCTTATTAGCATGCATGCTTTTACAGGCCCGGCCCAAGCAGTCAATGCACTCCACTTTATTTATTAGTAAATAGAGACAGATGGTGATGAGGGGTCGTATTGACTACCCATAGCCTTTTAAACAGTAATCAATAGCAGGGGTGGAGCACTGAGATGCGGGGGCATTAACTCAAATCAGCCACGACTGCCGGATTTTGTCACACCGAGCAGCATACTGACTCTTTTAGCTAGCGTGGCAGCACAAAAATGTAATTCACAGTTGACTTACAGGACCTGACGGGTGTCAACATATTTATAAGAGGATGCAATGCACTATTGATCCCATTGATTAGCTGAGCAGGCATGTCGCCGGGTTTTATTTTGGTGGCAGAACAGCATTAGGAGAAGCAGGGGCCTCAACTAAACTGCAGCCTGGATCAATGTGGAGATGTGTTGAGGCTGTTTGTGACAAGCTGAACCTGACGGATGGACACACCAGCACAGTTTATCTGTAAGAGGGGGAGGAGAAAAGACAGTATAACTGATTTGTTTTACTGGTGTAAAGTGTTAGAAACCTAGTTAAAATGTACTCTTAAAATAATAATTAAAATAAAAAGCCATCTGTGTAAGTCACTGAGGGATATCACAGAGGACTTGGTTTACAGAAGCAGTACAGGTTGTGTTGTATCTGAGAACAAGTCCTTTGTCTCCAAAAAAAGAAAAAACACATAGAAGGTATTTGTGAAGACGACCAGGATGGACTGGAGTGATCAGGTGTGGTTTTTAAGCACCCGCTACGTATCTGGGTGAAATCTCCAAAACTGCGACAACAAAGCAGATTTGAACTATGAATCATCTTCTCCGCCACTTCCCAAAGGTGCTCTGATAGATTGAGAGCTGGTGACTCTGAGAGACCAAAGAAATATGGCAAATTCCTTGTTATGTGTTGCAGATGATCAAAGCCTTGTGATATTTTAGCATTTATGATGCTGCAATAACGCTAAAATGAGATAACTGTTTAAAGCAGGGGTGTCAAACTCCAGTCCTCAAGGGCCGCTGTCCTGCAACTTTTAGATGTGCCTCTGCTGCACCACACCTGAAAAGAATAATTAGGTCATTAGCAAGGCTCAGGAGAACCGATCTACACAGGGAGGAGGTAATTAAGCCATTTCATTCCACTGTTTTTTACCTGTGGCACATCTAAACACTGCAGGACAGCGGCCCTTGAGGACTGGAGTTTGACACCCCTGGTTTAAAGTAAGGGGCAATATATCAGAAAACCTAAAGGTACGACTCAGGGATGATCAGAGCTGAATTAACACACCAGACACAGAAAAACAGTGCAGAAGGTTTATATTGTAGTTGGAAAAATGATTTTCAATATATACAGGATAAGCTTTCACTATTAGACAACTTGTTTAGTTTTACATTAACCACAAACATTTCCAATAAGTTGATTATCAAATTCTTTATTTAAAACAATGTCCATATGCTGATAAAGATCCTGACTATAACAAGCAGTAAAAGTCCAGTTCTGTTTCACCAGTAACCAGTCCAGGAATCAAAAGACTGAGTCAGTCTCTAGCAGGTTTAGATGTTGAGCATCCCTTTGGATGTGGTGGAGACAGACTACAATTCACCATTAACAGATAAGAAAATATACATGTGCAGGATTCCTTCACTGGTTATCATAACCCAATATAATGACAATTATTCAAATAGAGTACTCTTCATCTTCATTAATGTTCTAGAATATTTGAATGTTAATATTGCACCATCAGACAATATAAAAGGATCTCTTTCATCAAATAGTGTTGAACAAAATAGCTCCACGAGTCACCTACCAAACATAGCGGCTGCCTTAGCATAGCATGCTAATGTTAGCATTAGCATGCACCAAACAATGAAATAAACACTCACCAGTTCTTTTCTTCCTGTTTGTAAGCCCGTCAAACTCAATCTTTCCAAATATTAGATGCATCTAGAAACTGAAAGGCATATCAGTAAGAATATCATAATCAAAAAAGAAAAACAAAATATAAATTTAGCCCACCTGCAGCAGCCAGGCCTGAACTTCCCTGTCCACAACATGCGCTCCCAGACCAAACAATGGGCTCCGCCCCCACTTTTAAAAACTCAAATCCTGCTACATCTTGCAAGATTTCATACTTAGTTCACGAATGGTGGATGGCAGGATAAAAGAGACAAAGGGAGACATAACCTCAGTTATAAAAATATCTGGATTACCCCAAATAACTTGGGTTGCAATGTGCTGCATTATTCTGCTGATAGTATCCACCAGATGATGGACTGCAGTCATAAGAGGGATGAATATGATTAGCGACATTACTCACTGTACAATACTCACTAGATTCATGCTGTTTATGCCAATTTATGATCTGCCCATGTTGGTGTCTAGCAGATTTAGAAATCTGCTTCACAAATGAAGACCCATGATACAAGGCAAAACATTTTCATCATTTTTAAACCAGTTACTCACCGCTTCCTGTTCTTAGTTGTCATAAGTGGATGTTTACATAACCGGTTTGTAAAAATCATAGTTTGAGTTGTTGGTCTCTGAGAGAAATCTGCCTATTCTATTCTTACCTCTGACATAAACACTTTATTCTGGATGTTTTCTTTGATAGTGAGATGAAATTACTCATACCAAACTGTGTTGCACCAGCAGCCATACCACATTCAAAGTAACTTAAATCATTTTTTCTCATTAGATTCATGTCATCTTCAGTAAGTCATCTTCACCTAAATCCACTAAATTTCTGCTTGTCAATTGGTTGTTTTGTTGACTTTGTTGTCAAGTGGTTGAAAAAGCGTGGCTAATGTAGTGAGAAGTGAGTGAAATATATTGTACGTGTATGCCTTCACTATGACTGCTGCACTGTTGTATCATGTGGCCTGCTAAAGTGAAAACAGCAGAGTTTGGTATTTACAAGTGGTAAACATGCACAGAAATCGTTCAAAAAATAAATAAATAATTCTAGTTTAAGTTCTTCAATCATTATCCTCTTCACCATTTTTAACAGACTAGCTTCTTTCTACAAGCTTTCTGTTGACTGTGCAACAAGAAAAGTTTTTGTTTTCTTTTACATGTTTTTTAAAAATTGAAAGTTGTTTTTTTTAGTAAAATAAATATTTTTTAGTAAATATAAATGTAATAAAATACATTATTTTATTACATTTATAATGAAATAATGTATTTTATTATAAATGAACAGTTGTTGAAGAAAAGTGCTCCTCTGACTGCTATAATCCAGAAATCGTCACTATAGTTGCATGACGACAACAGTGGCCGATGTATGGATTAGGCCGTTGTATGAGCAGTTAATTTAAGTATATTATGAAGAATGGAGAACAAAGAAAGACAGATGGATAGATAGATAGATGGGGCATGTAGAGATCATTTCTCATCTCCAACACACAGCATTAGCGTGCTGGAGAGCAGCAGTCAGAGGTCGTCTCCAGCATCTATTAATAAATCTTTATCATCTTGCAGCGCTTCCTCCCTGTGCTCAACACTCACAGTCAAACTCAGAGCAACCCCGCCACCCCCCCTGTAACCCCTGCAGCCCCCGTGCACTGGGACCGGCTGAGCTGCAATGAGCCGATGCCTTAAACCACCCACTGCCGAAGCAATTAAGAGTTTAACCTGGATGCAGCCCGGGGAGTCCACAGAGAGGCTCCAGTCAAATACAGCAAGGCTCTGCAAAGAAAGAGAGGTGGGCAAGAGAGATGGGGAGGAAAGTCAGCCGAGAGATGAGCAAGAAAAATAAGTGCAGAGACGAGGATGGACAGAAAGTGACAGCAAGCAAGGAGGAAGAAGGGAGGAAGCACATCTAGACTGGAAAATAGAGGCTAGCGAAGGCAGGGAGGGAGAATCTCATCTCAGTGTACACAAACCTCTCCTCCTCTGGAAGAAGGTCACCGGCTCTCTCCGAGGACTCCCTTAAATAAAGTCCCCTATCCTGCACTTTTCTGGGCAAACAACCTCCTCTGCTCTTTATTAACTAAATATGAGGGGGACTTTGACCGGGGGACAAAAATTCAATATTTTCCCCCACCAAATATTTAAACCAAGCAAATAAACAGACAAATAAATAGATCTCCTCTGCCAGGGGAGTGGAGGGCCAGCCGGTCCCCAGGATGTAATTTGACGGCCCACTTACTTGGAGGGCCAGAGCCCGACTCTACTCAGACACTCATTCGAAGAGCTGTCAATCAAGGGGCAGTAGCGTTAGGGATATGAGTGTGTGTGCTACTGAGATGGTGCGTGTGTGCATGTGTGTGTGTGTGTTAAAGCGGTGGCTGCCAATTCATCCTCAAGGTTGGAGCAGATAAGGTGAGCATCACTCCTGACGAACACACCACACCTTTCTGCCACCCACACCCCCCATTTTCAAAGCAATCCCTCCTCCCTTCTCACATCTGTCCATTGCCTCTTGGATTCTGCATATAGAATAATCCTTAAGTATGACCTAATATTCACAACTTTGTTGTGACAGTCTCCTGGAGATATATTAAACATGATGGCAGCGTAGGAAGAGAATGATGAGGTCGATTGCTTTTGCAGTCCGGTGCAACTGAGAAAGACTTCAAATGCTGATAGAAGACGAGGAACAGTAGATATTACACAATTTTTTTCTCTCTCTCTCATTTCTGGTTATATTCTCTGTTTCTTGTTGAACAACATCTCTCTTTCATCTTCAGCTTTGTCTTCATCTTTTGAAATGAGGCAGATCAACAGATCCATCTGCGTCTTTGTACTCGTCCTTTTGTTGTTTTCTGTGGAGGATCTCAGAGAGATTTTGAAAAGGAAAAAAAAAAAAAAAAAAAAAAAACTCCCGGTAAGTAAAATGCATCACTGTGATGATTCTCGTACAATAAATGACTCTAATTGCCATCAACGTTGAAAGGAGACAATTTGATACTTTTGTCCCCAGCTGCCTTCAGGTGGAATGCTTCACCTGTAAAGTATTAGCTGTCACTTTGTTCTCCTCCTCTTTATCCTGTGCTGCTTTGGAAAAAAAAAAGTCCTGTTAGGAGAAAAATGACAGCATCTTCCCAAATCTTGTGTAAATGCTCAAAGCTTTATAAATAGTGCCAATTTATTGTGGTGTACAGTCGCACACAGTACATTGCCTTGCAGAAGAATAAATATTGCTTGGACTTTTGCACATTCTTCCTACACTTGTACAACTGATATGTGTATTATTGGGATTTTATGTAATCAGCCCATACAGACTAGAGCAAAGTTACCAAGCGGCTGGAAAATTATACAGGATTTCTCTTTTTGTTTTTTCTCTAAAAAAACAAAATCAGAAAGGCTTTTTTTTAATGAAATATTTGTATATTTTCCAATCTTCCTCTGTCTGAGACTTCAAATCAAAAGTAATTAAGATGAAGTGACAAAATGTGGAAAATTATTAATACTTTTGCAAGGACAGTATGTAAGTAAATATACCTGTTTTGATCAATGGATTCTTTGGTTTCTAATTCCACTGGTGATGTTGTTATAGCTCCTTTATCTCTGGCTGCCTTTGTTCTATCTTCCTAAAATGAATAAAAAGCTCTCTCTTTCGTCCTAAGTGTGGATTTGCATGCGTGTGTGTGTGCGTGTGTGTGTGTGTGTGTGTGTGTTAGTGGGTTGCTGCATGGGGAGAGGACTGGCGATATCAGAAAGTCCTTTCATCCATTTTAGATGAGATGCAGATGACTCAATTATGCTTGGCCCTGACATCAAGACCACTCGGCGGAGGAGCTGCTAACGTTGGAAAACGATCCATTTAATCCCACTGATATGAATGGCGGGGCAATAAGGGGTCTCGCAATGTTAAGAGAGGGAGGCAGGTGTGAGTGGGGATGCTTCATCGGCGGTTTGGAGAAACAGGGCTCAGTGGACTGGAATGGTGTAAAAGTGAGAATTCACAATCAGAAACTTTCTTTTTGTTGCTTCTGTGCTTTATAGTTGGCTAAAGTACAACTAATTTCATTCTGAAATAAAGAACAAAAGCTGAACATTAGCTGACGTGTAACATTGACTTTGGTTTGGTTCCCTAAGGCAAGCCAGGTGATTTTTGTTGTCAGATCAAATAACCCAGCGGAGCAGGCCGTTCAGCATACAAAGAATCCCAACTTTCATGCTCCTGGGATCTGTTTCTACACTAGCCACAGTGTTGCAACTGCTACAAAGATCATCTTTTCAGACAAACTCCAGTGGTAGAAAATTCAACCAGCAGAGATCAATGAGTGTGGAATGAATATGGGGATTGAATGGGAGAAATGGGTCAGCCGTTCCAGACTGGTAATGAAAGAGGGTGAGCTAAAGAGACTGAGGTCCTGCAGGACAGATGATATTGCGGCGGCTGGTTACCAGAGCCAGGGCCACAGCAAAGACCCACAAACATGCTCTACATTTGATCAGATTACTGTTTGATCTGAAAGGGCTTTCTCCCTGAAGACCTCCTCTCCACTTTGCAATAAGTGCACACACTCATCACGCCATAGCTTGTGTTCATCAGAGCTGCTTAGCTGCAAGGCTTCTGACTACATAAACATCACCAACATGACTTCGCCGTCAATTCCCTTTCACTCTAATGCTAAATGAACGGGGGGCGAGGAAGCATGTCAGTGGTGATCAGTTTTCTATTGGCCTATAGGCTGCGCTTCTTACATCCTGCAACTTCAATAATGTAAACGCAAAAATAGGTATGTTTCAACAGTGAGTATTTGAATGTTTTTAGAAAGCATTGGTTTTTAGAGCTACTGTAGCATTTCTGCAAAATAAATTCTTGAAACATAAAAAAAGACAATACTTATACTACTGATAAAAATAATAATGTTCAACAGAGAATTTCTCCAGCGTGGTGCAAAACGTTGTGTAATTTATTTTGTTTAAATGCATATTGCCAACATAAAATATTAATTATTTTCCATGTTAGTTAAGTAGAATAAGGTTAATGTTCTGGGATGGCCGGTTCGGACTGCCAGTGTTGCATGTGGATCCAAAGCAAACAATCACTTCAGGAAAATCCACTTTCAGACCATCATTCAAATACTGTTAATGTTTGCCAGATCACACCATCCATTTTAGATGAGATGCAGATGATTCAATTATGTTTGGCCCTAACAAAGCAAATAGTTTTTCATTTTACTGTTATTGCATGGCATCAAACGAACGCATGGTCAACTTCAGTGTTTTGCACACTACCAAAAAAAATCTAACATCTGGTTATCAGGTGGACTGGAAAAGTCCTTATATTGTATATAGTACCATATGCATTCTTACTGAATACTTCTTATTTCAAGGTTCTTTTGACAATAATATATTTTTTTTAAAAGTGCCAAGGTCTACGGCAAGAGTCGAGTCAAAAATAATAGTCCAAATTCCTTTCAGAAATGGGTTCCTGTGTGATAAATAAAATTCCATGATCAATTAATTAATCCAACTTTATTTGTAGAGCACTTTTTGTTCAGTAAGGTGTAACAAAGTGCTTTGCAGAATTCGGTAACACAAAGACAGACATTCAGCCACTTGACACGCAACAGAACGATCAAATCAAGTAGATAAAACAACTACCTTACAGGCAAAGCAATAAAAAAAAATAACTGAACGCATGGATAACTTTGGAACAAAAGGCACATAATTATGGTTTATAAAAATTGTTTTTCTTGAGTTTTTAGTAGTTTAAATTTTATGGAGGTTAATAAATAGAAATCTAGCAAAGAAACAAAATAGACTTTTATGTATCTTGCATAAACAACCCAAACGCTTTACGAGTCGATCTAAATTGCACATGAATAGGAAAAGATTGCACCAGCCCCAGAAAGTGATTCAGATCTTTAACCTTTAGCTGGATTTACAGCAGTTATTTTATGTGCCTCACAGTCTTCATGCTGATGTGAAACTTCTCCGCTCTGCCTCTTTTATGACCTTCAGTGTAATTAACAGTTGCAAAACATTAGGGCTTGTGTTGCTTCACATGTACTCAATCAAGTCAATGTTTTGTTGGTGCTGAGTGGTGTGTGTCTGCGTTGGTGACAAATGAGAGCAGGCCGTCCCACTGCTGACAGCCGCCCCAGAGCTGCGATGCTATCTTCAGCTCTTCTCCCTGCTTCTACAATTACTGCTGCTTCTGTGGCCCCGGGGCCTCTGACACCAGCCAGGACTCCTTGGACACACAATGATCGCACACACAAATACATTACACATGCGGATCAGTTTACAAAAACTCAGGCATGCAAATTCTTTTAACAAGTGTCTTCATTTTGGCATATACAAAATACATTTTAGAGTGTGTAGCTCGTGCAATGATTGCTGCACAGAGCCAAGAAACAAACGCGTGGCCAGGGCTGCCTGATACATTATAGATCTGGAATAGTTCCTCGTTTAACCTTGACGGATTTTTATTAATCAAAATGTTATAATAAATCTAAGTTTTGCAGGTGGCGTCTAAATATTTATCACAGGTAAGTTAAAACACATTTCTTGATTTTATTTATCTAAACTGCATTCAGCCTTACCGCCACAGCCACACACTGGAACATTTGACTGGGATTTGACCCTAAACCGATACCTTTTCCTCACCACACACCTGGTTATTTTATCTCTCTCTGCCCCTATTATCGGCCTAATTGAGTATGGCTCGGCTGGCTGGATGGCGGCTGACCCCGGTCAGAACAATGCATACCTGTGGCTCTCACCAGCGCCGTGTAATTGTCTCTTCAAGTGGGGCCCCTTTTTTTAGTTGCCCCCTAAGGGGGGAGAATGCTCCACACTCATCCATCACTCAGTCACTCAGCCACTACAGGAAGTAGTTAACACAAGCAACCTCTGGGACAGCAGCTGGTAAAGGGCGGAGCGGAGAGGTCTCGAAGTGCAATTGAGAATATTAGCCGTCATTTCTTTTACTGGGAGAGACGTCGTTCAATCCATCTGTCCACGAGTCAGTCGGAGGAAAGTTTTGGCTGACACAGCAGCTTTTCTCGGAGATAAAAGAATCAGCAGATTATCTGATAAAAATAAAGGAAAGGAAAAAAGCTCTAGTGCTCACTCAGGGGTATCAGGAGGTTTCTCCAAAAGCAAAATATAGTACGGCAAAATGTTAAGGGATGCAATATTAAAGATACTGGCACTGTTTTAAGTTGTAGCCCATTAAATCAGCAGAACATATTCTCCAGTCATTGACTTGAAAAAGGCTTCAGATCCCTTTAACTTTTACAGATTTGTTCCTGTTACGATAGACGAACACAAAGTACAGAGACTGTAACCTTTACTTTAACCAGGTATGTCTCAATGAGATTAAAAATCTATTTTTCATGAGAGAGCTGCACAAAAATGTTTGCAGCACACTGACGAATCAAAACAATATGAACTCCATAAAAATACAGTATTGTATTCACATTTACTTGAGTACATTTTTGAGACATGTTCTTCCAAGATTAGTTTTTACTTATTTTGATTCAGCACATCTCTACAATTTCTACTTTTCCTAATCAACTCTAGTTCCTTGCTACAAAAAAACAAAACAAAACCAGATACAGAGGGGCACTTACAATTTATCCTAACGTAAGACTTCTTTGTTGCACACAAGCTACATTGTTCTAATGTTAGCTTTTATCGGCCAAGCCTGCACACATTTGTTAACTACTATACGTATTATTTTCAAAACATTTAGGTTAGGAAATATGATTGGAAACATGATTTTTTATGTCTGCACCTATTTTGTAATGAACAGTTTGTACCTGTGTGCTGTACTGGATAGGAATACAACTTTCAAAAAATGAGGACTCAGGCGATTGGATAAAACACATTTCTTTTTTATTTACTGCCATTCCTACTGCTTCAGACATACAAGCTGAGGCGCTGGGAGCACAGAGTGATTCAAACAAGTCAACACCGCTGCTGATCTACAAACCAATCTCCCAACAATAACAAACAACAAAAAGCGCTGAAAGAGAAGAAGTAAGAAGAACAGTGTTTGGCAACCATTAACATCTTGGAAAAAACCTTAGAAGTAAAAAAAGGGAGCGCATTTTGCATTTTAAATAGCAAACAGCATCTCTACTTCATCATGAATTAGATAGAGAGAGAAATAAAACGAGCTGAGCTGCTAAATCACTTTGAGGTCGGCCCTCTTCCTCAACCTGTTTTTGCAGCTTTTCTGAAAGTGGATTTTGTCAGAAGCTCCGGATCTTCCCCTCGCTCTCTCGGATGGCCCGCAGCATTACAGGGGAACGTGGTGCTCTACACACTTTAAGAGTAATTAAAAGCGACTGAACAGCTGTAATTATGAGAAACGGCGGTTGTGTTCCGGGTCATTCTATCAGAGCTGCCTTTCATCAGAGCAGAGGAAGAAGGGGCTCTTCTGCAGCTCCCCGTTTCTTCGTCTTCAAGAACAAACAACTAGCAGGCATCCTGCAGGGCTCACACACACTATCACATTCACACATTTATGTAGGCATGTGGGGGGGAGAGCGTGCACAAAAAAAAAAAACAAAAAAACACACACACAAGTCAACAACCGATCACATGTATAGTCGCATTGGTAAATGTACACACGCGCACGCACGCATACACACACACAAAGTACATTCGCAAAGCAAAATGGCACAAGCACGCCACTGCACCACAAACACGACACGTTCTTCATGTTTTCCACCGGATGACATTCAGAACTTTCTTATCGTAGTCTCTCTTTGGTCTCTTCAGGCTCATTCCACTTCTGAACACAATAAAACGGGGTTACGCTATACACAAGTGAAGAATGCAATACCATGTGACCAAAGTGAGTTTTCTTACCAATCTATACTGTATCATATAACACTGTGAGACAAGCAGAAAGCATATATGGATGTACTGTACTGTGACTACCGAGGAGTCGATCCACTGAAGCATGTTTGGATTACGTGAGATTAAGCAACAGAGTACACAGAAATAATAAATAGTTACACAATGTACGCTAACAGTGAAATGTAGGTTCCACGTATGTTTTGTTAGACCGTTGTGATACTAGTAGCTCAATGCTAAGCTCTGCGTTGTTAGCATGTTACTGAAGCACTACTCTGGATATAAAGGTGGTGGTCTGGTTTTTGCTCCCAGACAAATCCAAGTTGGAGCGACCGGAATGCCAGTATCGGCAGGGAAAGCGGTGGGTGAAAGAGAAGGGGAGGGTCTAGACGCCCCAATCACAAGGAATCCAACCATGATGGAATCACAATAAATGTAGCATCAGTGGTCAGTCTCCTCAAACTGAAGTGGGGACCATTCAGAGAAGCTGGTGGGTTGATTTCTTTCATCCTTAATTCCTTTATCTGTCCTTCACATCCTAATGGAACAGAAACAAAACAATAAATATGAAAACATGAAAAATACTCTTATTTTTCCTGGTATTTATTCATGTCAAAGGCTAAGGCTGAACATGGAATCACTGAAATTATTAAGCTCTCAATTATAGTTTAAAACAACAGTGGATGCACATTTTTTGCAAAACCGTTGAATGAGCTCAATTTTGTGTGATCAAAGAAGAGTTTGTAAATATTGCGTCACTAGGTTGTGCAAAGTTGATACGGAGCCATACCAAGAAAAAACGTAATTGAGTGAAACGTAATTCTAAAAATGTTTGTCTTATATTTGGGGTCAGGTACAAATACAAATATGCTGCACTTTTTCTGTTTTCATTTGAAAAAAACAGTTTTCAGAGCCATGTATCATTTGCCTCTATAATGTAATGTATTTTTTTATTTTTTTTTTAGTTTTGTGGTTGTAATGTAATTTGAAAACAAAGAGAAATAGACAAACATGAAATAGACATCAGGACAGTAGAGGACTTTTGAACTGGCTCCATTTACACAAAATGAACTCAACTTTTGAATCTTAAACATATTTTTGTTCACAATTTGAAGCAGTTATGTCTGCTGGATCAAGCTGTATGTGAAGTGACCAGGTCAAGTTAAACTTTTAGGGCTGTAGGAATCTCTGCAGCGTTGCTAAGACTAGTGCTTGATTTTTGTTTATTTAAATTGTCCTTTTGGGTCTTCATAATGACCATAAATGGCCATTTGTGTTGCTTGTGCCTTGAGCAAGCCTTTCAGCTGTTCCCACATCGTGTGCTCCACATGTACGTTTCAGTCTCCATGTCATGATTGACGGTTCACAAACTGCTCTAAAAATAATCACATCAGTTGCATGTCTGTGTGCACGTATTTATGTAAAACACTGAATAATAATAGCTGGTCCATTAACTTATAGAAAAGTGTTAAATAAACAGGCCAAGCACTTGAGTGAATGGATGCTGAATTGGTGTATTATTATAATCATACAGCAGCAGCCACATGTAATGCAAACCTAGTTTTGCTGTGTGAAAAGCCATGAAATAACTGTGTCTTTTATTGCTGTTGCATATTAGCCAAATGAAAAAAAAAAAAAAGAAAAATACAACCTTTAACTTAAGTTATTAATTTGGGACAAATACCATGTTAAAAAGTAATTGATTGGTACAATTACTGACACCCAGAATTATCCCTTAAAATGAATGTAACTGTATAATTATTTTAATTTGTATTTAACTTTAAGTTAAGATTTTCTAGAAACATTTACATCATAATTTATGGCTCTATGTTTCCCTTTAGGTATGTATATTTATGACACAGATATCAGGTTCTTTCAGGTTCATCTAGACTGTAGAAGAACCAATACTTAAAATACCAACATTTGAAGGGAGTAATGGAGGTTAAAAACATCCTCAAAATCTCAATGGGATACTCACCAACACTACTTTTCTTCTCTAGTTGTGGTCAGTTGGCAGAAAGACTAAGCACAAAAATCTGTTAGTGTTGGAGGAGGTGAAGACTGGAGGCTCCAGGTGTGTGAGAAGAACTGACTCGACCCGACTCCAGCTACAAATAAATGTTTTAGATTTTGTTCTACGTGGATCCCTTACCACTAAAAAAAGGGTTTTAAGATGAGATTGTTTTCCCAACTGAATAAATTGCACTCAAATGTTGGATTTCTTAATTTCTGTGTGAGATTAATGCTACTGCAATAAAAGATGACTCGGGCAATTTTGCCCATCATTAAAAAAAATTACTTATTCAGTGAGTGTGTACATTTATTTTGGGCCCACCTCCACAGCAGGGACTCCACTCTGCTGATGATATCAGCCAGATCAAAGGGCAGAGGCATGCCGGGGTCATCCACACCCCAGAAGGGTCGGTCCACTGGGGCCTCCTCGGGGGGTAACGTCTGCGCCAGACTCGAGTGGCACCTGAGGCGAGAGGACACAGGAAACACACAAAGCCATTAACTCCTCCCTCCCATCAGAACTAATTGGAAGAAACACACATCAGGGCAACAGACTTGGAAGACTTTCTGCTGCTGCATTCAACAACAGTGAATTTGTTAAGAGTTGGAGATAAATGGAGGATGTTCTATCTCACTCGCAGCTTAGGAGTTTGTCTTTGTCTCTCTTGTATAAAAGAGACTGTAAGCATTTTAATTTCCTGCACTTGTCTTGAATGCTTGAACTGTTTTTGGCAACACTGACACACTTTCAAGCCAGAAAGGTCCCAGAACCAAACATAGCTGAGACAAATAGGAAAAGTGATGTCAGAACATATTTTCTCAAGCGATGAATGCCTGTGACAGCATAAAAGTGATGATAAGACATGATATCATGCATCGTGATTAATGCCCTGTTCATTTCACACTCACCAAGAGCCCCACACAGCAGGATGCTTTCATAAGAACATCACTCTCTGTTGCTGCAGTGAGAAACCCAGCCTCTTTGTGTAACAGCATGATTGTTGTGTGATTAATAATTGGAGGTCATCTGTAATTTCCACAGTATGTTGAACCCCCGCAGACCTCGGCCACATCTTTTGTCAGACCTGTGTAAATATTTACTGCTGTGACTCTGTTGTGCTCTCTGCTGTCACTGTAAATCTGCCCTCCCTCTTCCTCCTGACAGACGAGAGTGACCCCTGACCTGGAGGTGCAACAGGGAGAGGCTGGATATGGCATTTTGTATGTTCCCTGTGTGTAGTGTGTGCTTCCCGAGCCACAAGGCCAGCTAAATTCCCCACTCAGTCATTATGCCACCGTCTGTCATATCTCTTTACCCAATCCACAGACGCCCAACCACCAACACCACCGTGTGGCCACTGACTGAGCGGAGGGCATAAAGGAGACCAAGAGAAAGATATGGGGGTCGGTTATGGATGGGATGAGGGGATGTTAAAGTTGTTAGGGGACAGCCGGGGGCTGCCACAATTTGTTGTAATATATTTTCTCTAGAGCCACTTAATGTTCAACTGGCTCTCAGCCTAAGTGCTGCATTTTTGGTGTGGTTAGCCCTTTAAACGGCTGCTGCATTACGGTGGTGAGGAGCAGCATTAACATCCACTGTCCAATATATCTTTTGGCGTTCTGGATCAGGGCCTGATAATAGCATCTGTTAACATGCACTAAGTACCATTATGTAGCACATCACTTCATAAATAATACGATTAAGCGACCTTGGGGCTTTGCGACGAGCCATGTGTTTAAATGTTCTCATCATTTATTTAGGGTGCGAATTAAAGGAAGCACCACTTCAGAGAGGGAAGATGAAGACATGGATGGCATACTGATCTCTGCAGTGTGTGAGTGCAAACTGACCGAGACAGCAAACACATATACACACCGTGTGATTCTGCTGACATCGGCTTATGGACACCACAGGCCAGAGGAAGCCATGCTTTTGATTTGGTCTGATTAAGTATTCATGCAGCAGAGCTTTGAAAGAACAGCCTTTTTCTGCTGCCCTGAGTCATAATGAAAGGCTACATAGCGTGAAACCCCGACTGGCCACCTTCAACAGAGCTGCTGCATTTATTTGACAAGGGATCTTGCAACATTTGTACGCAAACAGAAGGCTCCTGGTTTACCAGAGATATAAAAGATATAGAGGCTGGAGGACTATCAAAGATAATATAGTGAAGGTAATTCAGCACACACTTTTACACAATCTACCACTGTTTCCCGAGTACCGTCCCCTGACTGCTAAAATGGAACCAAACAAAAAGTCAATACCGGGCGAGGTGCCTTAAGCTCTCCAGGGCTCTCACAAGATATTCTGTGTAAGCCACAGTGGCGTACAAACAAGGCCCTCCGAAAGACTTTCCCCTGGCAGAGCAGTCCACCTTAAAGTTAAGGTCAAAGACAAAGAGGCGTGCATGTGTGTGTTCAGTGGTGTTGGAAAGGAAGGGCTTTAAAGGAGGGAGAGAATGTGTTTGCGAGTCCAGGCTGTTCCAATGGATTAACCCCAGACAGATATGGGCCTAACTATCCCATCTGGCGCTCGGTCAAGAGAGATTGGCAATACAATCACTCATTTCAATTTGCCCTGAAACCTTATAGCCTGGCAGGCCCCTGCTCAAATGGTATGCTAATGCGAAAGGTATCTAGGACTCCATCGCCTCTATTCCACAGAGGCCTGTACCTCCGTGCAGCACAGTGCACTTGAACTGCGGCTGGGGCAGTAGCTCCACGGCCCTCACTGTAATAAGGGCCCGAGCCCCTTTGCGCTCAAACTAACCACTTTAGCTAAAGTGAGTGTTAATTATGGACAGGCAAAGCAGTCAATAAAAGGTTAATGTAAAAGTCAAAGGATAAATTCCTTTAAGCATTGCATCATTCCACCATCTCTGCGACCAACACACTGCTCACAGGTCTCCTAATCAATACGTTTTACTGTAATGCGCTCCCTATCGATTTCCTCCCCCTGCACTCCATGGTCCGAGCTCCATCACTTGGTTGAATAAAGGAAGGAGAGGAGAAAAGGGGGGAGAGAAAAGTGAGTAAATAAAATGATTAACCTCAGTTTCACTTTGTTGTTTCGCTCTCTGAGTCCATCTGAAAGGCTTGTCAGAAGAGTGAAGGGTGGTCCAATATCATCACTGCCATCAGATCACCCACCGTCCTGACCAGCCCAATCATCAGCATCATCAGTACTTTCAATCTCTGGTTGGTGTGTAATTGTGTAGGACTACACTCAAGCAGGGTCATACATTAAAAGGTTCTACGCTCTTAACAGGGTAGAAATCCGCCTAATAGACAACATCAGTGCTTCCGACTCCAGCAATTACACTGATAAATGCACAATTGTGTCAGGCAAAGTGAAAAACAACCAAGAGAATGTAGATAGGAGACAACGCTTATTGCATTATTGCTACAGAAGGTTTTTTGTAATCACAAGGGACTGTAGTGCGTGGGCTTCCTGACTCAGGACATCATCATACAAAATGCCAAAATGAAGTGTTGCTTTTTACAAAAGTCAAAGAAAGAAAAAGGTAAGAGGAGGGGAAAAAGTTAGAGCAGCACTTGTTGTCCCAGGAGGAGGAGGAAATGCACCTGGCTGCAGTGTGGGGTATACTAAACAACCAGGCAATACATGGTCCTGCTTTATGTGATAAATTACACATAAAGCATTTAAACATAATTTAGAAACATTTTTCAGTATCTTTGTTTTGGCCTCAGTTAATTCCTCTCTCACTTTGCTATTTAAGTTCCGACACTGTTTGATTTACAAATTAAGCGTCGCACTCCCTTATTTGTTTCAGTGCTGGTAACAAATAAACATTGCTATTGTCTGCAAGAAAGAAAGCTGACTGATTGGAAAGTCACTGGGTGGAAACTGCAGGAGTGTGGTTGATGAGGTCATTTTTTTCATTTGAAACTACAGCTGGAATGCATTTGAATTTAATTAAACTTCTACTGAACTCAGTAGCCATTCACTCTACATGTTCAATTAAATTTTCCACAAGTGTTTATCTGTTAAAAAAAAAAAAAAGTAACAATAATGGAAAAAAAAAGCTTAGGCTTACACCAACTTTGACAATTTATCAACTTAAATTTAAGTAAAATCAAATTCTTCTTTTTAAACATACATCACTGAAAAAAAAAATATAAGTGAATGAGTTTATGATTCTTGACACATTCGCCCAAGTTGTCTAACTCTCTATTCCTGACTATAAATTAATGTTATGGAGCCCTGAGTCTTATCCATTGAACACAGCAGCCCCTACATGACTCTGCAATGATTCAGTGCATACGGAAAATGATGGTAAAATGTGTTGAAAACTTTAACTTTTTTTATATAAATATAAAAAATATATATATATTAGCTTTTGTAACAACAACAAATAAGTATTACTTTTTGTGGTTTGAATAAAAACTATTGTTACACACCTTGTCTAAGAGTTTTGTGTGGTTAACAAGAAACATTTTCAGGATTATGTTACTGTGAGAATCTCACACCTACCTTTGTTTAACTTCAACGAAAGTATGTTTTATGAAGATCAGAACAGATAAAGAAAAAAGAAATATTAGACTTTAAATGTGTAACTATAGCTACCCCAGTGGTGTATTTTGTACACAGTACATTAAAGGACACCAGCAGAGAGCAATATCAACACAGAACAATGAACCATTTCAAAAGTATGTGTCCTTCCCTGCCTATGAACTTAACCACCCCAAAAGATAAAACTTGTACAAAAGTATACTGAACATCAATCAATCAGCCTTGCCACTTTTTCATCTGTATTACATGCCTGTGCTGATCAAGGGAAGTGAAATACCTTAGATCACCTGCTTCCTCATGCTCTGCCTGTTTCATCTGACTCGCAAGAAATTTTGCGCAGGTGTGAACTTTTATGGTTTTGGCAGCCTGAGTGCCTGAGAGCTGAGAATGCAATCAAACAAGTCATGAAAAAACAGGCATGTGTCTCATAAATCAGCGTGTCCCTGAAGCTAGGGCATGCAATCACACTCCAAGGGAAAATGAGAATGAAAGAAGTATATTATCTATGTACTTTTAGTATGCATGCAACGTTGTGTACAAAATTAGTGATTTAGCACATCTGCCTCTTATTTTAGACAGTTACAGTTTTAATGGGTGAAAGACAGACAGGTTGATTGCTTCTAATCCAGGTACTAATCTTGGTATTGTGCAGAGAGCAGAACCCATGTACTTTTAAGGTTTGAATTTCAGCCTATGCCACCCGAACTCAAAAAGTCACTTTGAACCCCGGTTTTTGTCATTATTGGAGACATTAGATTGACACACAAACCTTTAAATTTAAATTTGATAATTTATTACCATAATTATAGCTTCAAATGTGAAGTAGTGGAGAATATGAACCAGCCAGCAGAAACTGAAGCGTGAGCAGGGCCAGCTTTTAACAGTTTCCTTAAGATCAAGCAAATGCTATTGTGTCTGCAGACGGCTGCTGACTGTACATTTTGTGTGTGAGGTGGGCAAGTACCAGGGAGGGAGGGGGGCATGATCAAATGCGTGACATATGTTCCTTTCTTTTTGAGTCCCTCTAAGGAGCCTTGGCTAATAAAACCAACATCTGATGCACTCTTTTTTTCCCCTTTAATTAATGGTTGCGGTAACCGCAAAAAGGGGCATTAGTAAGAGGGCTTGTTTAAAACCCCCACCACTCCACCCACGTGCCACTTACGACTGCACTGCTGCTGGGAACAATGATTCTGTCGGAGTGTATGGGTACCTGTGGGTGGGGTAGCCTCTTTCTCAGTCTCTGTGAGGTCTCCCCGTTGCCAGCTGCAGTCTATATTGCTCATTAAACCACATGAAACAAATAAGATTCGTTATTGGCATCTTAAGCTAGCTTCAAACCCAGGACTGCGGGTAACAAGGGAGTCTACGGCAAAATCATAGAAGTTTTGTTATACCTTCACAGTCCTCGTCTGTTTTACACCGAGTATGTTTGATGTGGCCTGGCTCTCTGCCCTGTCTGGAGCTGGATGAACCAGATGTAATAGAAAAAAAAACACACACACACACAAAAGCCAGGTAGACACTAAAGTCAGCCTTCATAATTGAAGCCAATAAAACACTTGCAGCCTGGAAGTGCAAAGGAGGGGAGCTCCTAAACTGCTGCTACTGCTCTCAAAAACCAGGTGGACGTCTATTAGGTGCTTAACAGCGTAACAAATTACCAAACACCCTGGCCTGCTCTTTCTCCTCCTGAGGGTACTGGATGGAATGTGGCCTAATGTCAACACAGGCGCAAAATTTATGAGAGGACAACTATTGTTCAAATGCAATCAGGTTCTAATAAAAAAAGAAGGCAGAAAAAGGACAAATAGATAGGGTCCACCTGGCAGTTTACTTTTTCAGCAAGGGGAGGAGAGACAGATCAACCCCTAAGGCTGAAAGAGAGACAGTTTGAGTGTGTGTGCTCAAGGTTGACTCGGTAAGAATGAGAATGATTGTGACTTTTGGCCTTCCAGCCACCTGTATCTGGCTGAAGAGTTATTCAAGTAGGACACACAGCTTAAAGAAGGAAAAAGAAATCAAAGACAATTTAAAACAAAGTTTAACGTAGTATACCTGTACAGCAATGGGGCGCCTGGCTCTACTCAGTATGCGAACGTGACAAAATACCACAATGAGACATTTGTATGTAAACAGACAAAACTAATTAAACTCTGTTCCGACCAGACACTGAGGTTTTTCCGAATGACGTTCATTTATAAAACCCCTGGGGAGAAAGTGGAGCAATAGGAAGACTTGATGGTAAGGGTAAAAAGGGTTACAATCCTGAGAGTGATTAAGCTTTTCCCAGCTTAGAATTACACAGGCTGCAAATCTTACGTTGGCGAAGAGGCTTCATCAAGAGCATGGTGAATGTGGCAATGGGAGCACTAACTCTTATTTTTTATGCTGATTGATTGCCTTTGCTGTGAAAAGTTATTGTGGGAGTGATATTGTAAAATAATAATTGTTTTTATATTTTATCCTTCCCCTTCCCTTGTTGTTCAGATCCTCTAGGCCTTGTGGGCATCATCTGAACAGTGCAATAACGCTGGTGATGGATGTGGTGTGCTGCTATAGCAACCCAGCCCATCTACTGGACAATACCTGACCGCAGTCACATGATAAGGTCAATCTAACAACGGCACAATTCCCACCTGTCTTCAAGCGACAATAGAGGGGTCGAGCTAACTCAACTAATTATAGTGTATTGTATCTTAAATGGACAAGATACAAGTCATCCTTGTAGCTGCGGGGGATGTGGTGTTAAGTTCTTAAGCCTTTATGTAAAGCAAACTGTGAGACAGAAGCTTTAAACTGTTGCAAAACAGGTATCAGGTTTCAGAAATGTGTGTATTAAACTGCTTTACAAGAAGGACAGAGTGACATACAGCAAAGGTTCTGTTTTTCTTTAAACAAAGCATGGGAACAAACAGCACAGTGTTCAATAGCAGGAAACAACTTTGAATCAACACGACATTTTATTTGAACAGCATACAAGTAGTCACTTCATTGCTGACACTCCTTGAGATCATATCAAAGGCTTCGTCAATATACAACGTTAAATCCTTCTTGATGAGGCAGTCGTAAATTATGGAGCTCATTTGTTGGATGGGTGTAGGCGGAAGTCTGACATGGCCATCCAAAAATCTCTTGGTAATAAAGCAAAAAAGAACATAGCCATTTAAAAGTTATTGTTAAATGATCAGGTAAATATTGCCATCCGAGCAGGCACAACTTTAATTATTTTAGGTGCAGCATCGGTGATTCATTTAAAGCTCTTTGAGTCTTCGTCTTTTCAACAAACAAAGGAGTGGTGCTGTTCGAGAAAATGTTTGCATGCTTGCATCTGCAAGAAGTCAATAATAAAACTACCTTTACTTTTTCTGTTTAATCTGCAAGACAAAATCCTACTGATGCTTTACTTCCTCAGAAAAGCAACAATAGACAAAGTCCCAAATTCACTCAAGCATAGCACAGAATGTGTGTGCATTCATGCATGAATTGTGCGTTCGTGCCAGACTAGGGCTTTCTGCCAGGTGTTTGAACTTCTGCATCACCAGGTACTCCTGCTGCGAGAACACAAGTTTTTTTCACCCTATTAAGTAAATAGTGTAATCAAAGGGGCCTCTGCATTAAAAAAACTAAAGAAAAAAAAATGTGAACACCCAGCAATTTGTTTAGAAGAGCAGTCAGGTTAGGCCCCAAGGCACTGCACCAAACACCATTCAAAAGGCTAATGAAGTGAGTCATAGAATGAATACCTGGCTATTCAGTTGACTTGGTGTGTGGTTTTAAGGCTACTTTAAATGTAATAATTCACATTAGATAGTGGATCCAAACAGTAGACCTACCAGGTAGGGAAGTGGAGAAACAAAAATAACTTTTGTCAAGCTAAAAGAAAAAAAAAAAAAACCTGAAACGGAACAGAAGTAAACAGCCAAGAAAGTAGATTACCGAGTCAAATGAAGCAGAAACGAACCACACAACACGTCATGCAGACTACAGCACAGCTCCCAATGCCAGTGCTGCAAGGTATTATGCAATACAATGAGTTTTCTGAGACAAGGCAATACATGATGCCTTGTATTGAGAACAAGACAAGACTTTTAATTATTTTAAATATTATAAATACCTACATCAATGTAAGTATTTAACGTAAAACCATAAAGTAAGTCTGACAAACTTAATTCAATTACATGTAACAAGCTAACACAGAGCTACATTCTCTTTTTTTCCCAGTGTAGTGAAGTCTAAAGTCTTTCTCCCCAAGTCTTTGTCACATCTCAACTCTCTAATGGCTGACATGAATATTTTTTCACCAACTGCCAAATCTAGTCTGCCTATAAAACTAACATCAAATTCTCTTTATTTTGTCCTTAGAGCCAGTTTCTCATTTTTAAAGAAATATTTTAACATTTAAATCAACATAATAAATACAGTAACAAGCTCTTTAAATCCTTTAGAAAATTATGACATTTAAACATTCTGAAAAAAATCTACCTCTAGCACAATATTTATTTAATGCCAAGGTTTCAAAAGAATGCAATCAACAGGCCAGCTTGAGAAGCCTGCTTTTAGTCAACTCTGTCAACACATGGCAAGTTAAGAACAAATGCCTGTATTGCTTCAAGAGTCAAACAGATAAAACATTCACGTCTATTTCCCAGGACTCTGACTAATACATTACATTAACTTTAACGGACAATATCATGTGCTGACAGCAACAACATACTGGTTCTCAGGACATCCAAAGTGTGATTTTCTATCCCAACGTCTCACGCAATGAGAACTTGTTGCACCCCTGCATTCAGGGAAAGAACATCAGTTTACAAAAAAATGACCTATGAAAAATATGATGTAAAAATAAAATAAAGCCAGATAGTTAAGAGTCAAAAGCAACATTAAAAAAAACAATGCAGCATAGGCAGCACAACAATTAAAAGTACAATAAAAGAAAATCAAAATTACTATGAATTCACATTTAATATGTGAAATGTATTTGTGGGGCAAAAATATAAGCTCTTTCTAGTGACTAGGTTTTGACTGCAATCTTTCTGCTATGGATTCTAACGTGATATGATGCCACAAAAAACATCAAACAAAATCAACTCACTATACCTGAAAATCACATTTCACCACCCTTTATTATGAAAATACTGATGTGAGAAAGTTGATACTTCTTGGTGTGTCAAAAAAAACAAAACAAAAGCCAAAGTTGGTTAGAGGCTTAGTCTGTTTGCCACAAAGACAACAAGACGACAAAAGCCAAAAGAAGCGCTCAGCGTAATGAAAAGAGAGGATTACAAGTCAAGTGGTAACAGATCAACTCTTTATTAGTTTCCTGTCTCTACGATTTTCCCTCTCCATAAACATCCCCACTCTGCCCTACCTATCCCAGCGAGGATGGTTCTTGTTAAATTCTCTGGCGTTCCAACTGATCCCGGGTCAGCTGTGGGGAGTAAGAGAGGGATAACCTCTTTCTGAGCCCCACATAAAACCCAGATGGCTGTGTGGAAGCTCTGATCCAAAAACTAGCTTACAACTCAATCACTGTGGTTGCATCTCCAAGTCCACAGTTTAACCCCCTCTGATGTCAGCCAAGGTCACAGATGCACGCTCGAGAGGCGAAAAGAGCCAGGAGTGAAGTGCTGCCAGAGCCGAAGGAATTAGATCCGGGCTGAGTGGCCCTCATCTGGCTAAGCCCAGTAAGCAGCAAGACTAACAGGCTGAGGCACGGTGGTTTGGGTTCACGCACAAACACACACCATTGCGTTGAAACTTGGGTGCAAACGGACACACACACAAATAGAAATATGGCGGCAAACACACATTGACACACACATACTAACGGAAGGACTCCGAGGGCTACAGATGGCATGCCCTGGGCCTGGTAACAGGGGCTCTGATTGAGCTAGTTTTAGATCCAGAGTGGAAGCTGCCACAACACACGAGGCTCAGGGGTTCAGGGGGAAGACAAAGAACAGCGGAAGGAGTGCGTGAGGCAATGAGAAGAGGAGGTGGAGTCTGACTTCACTACCCTCACAAGGGATTCAACATTTTTAGTACAACATCAACATGTCACTGCCCATTTGTCCCCTTGCCCTGCTGTGCATGTGCTCCTACCTGTGCATCTTCACCTAAAGCCTACTCCCATACACACACTTCATGAAAACACACTTGCACAGTGGGAGCCAGCGGCCAATTCAGCCATAATTCCGCTTGACTTCCGTTGCCTGACTGGCAGGAGACGGGGAGGGTGAGGACAACAAGCTGTGAATACGGGAAGAGACAGAAAATCATTGAGAACCTTGCCTTTATGAATCTTTGATGAGAGTGAGTGGGGGCTGGCGGGGACTCTGCCTCTGGTTAAATCAAAGCATAGTGTGTGTAGTGTGTATATGACTGCCAACAGAGGTTGAGATGAACAGGGCCTGGACCAGGCCCAGACAACTGCAAACCCCGCAGTCTGGAACATTTGTTCCTGCAATTAGTCTCTGTCCTCCTTGTTCATGTTGGAGGTGAATGGCACTGGTAGTTACCAAAACTACTTTGTGTGCAAGTTAGGGGTATCTTATATTGTTAGTTTTGTAGCTGTCAGTTATTCCAAAGAGTAACTCTTTTACAATAAAAAACTATGTTTAGATGGAAGAATTCTTTTGGTATAGCAGGACAGATTACTCATTATGTGGGACCTATGAACTTGAAGCAAGATGATGTTAACACTTTTAAATTTAATTCAATTCAATTTATGTATAGCACTATTTCCCAACAAATGTCTTCTCAATGTACTTCAAAATCATCCAATTCTTATACAAATTAATTTGTCTATGGAGACAACATTAGCGCATGTTGCAAGTTTTTCTAATATTATGTAGCCCTGAATTGCACAACAAAATCTGAAGAATAAAACTGCCTTCACTATAGAGGATAAATAAAATTGTTAAAAAATAACATTTAAATCTTGTCATCTGATGTGACATTGTTTTCTAAGTTACTAATTAAAAAACAAATCAGTTAGCAATTACTAAATCTTAATCAATCTACTGTGAAGTTATTGCACAACAGTGTCACAGGTAAATGTAATTATATCCTCAGAATCACACAGCAGAAATCTTTGACAAGGCATCACTTTTATTTGGTAACAGCCTCTATTTTCTCACTTAAAAACAGAACCATTCTGACACACAATAACGGGTTTGGCTCACTGTCATGAAAAACGACACAGAACTTGAAACAAGGGGAATAACTAAGAACAGATTAAAATGATAAATCATGTCACAATGTCTTGTAAGGATAAACCAGTCTGCAACTCTATGCGTGGGAAGTTATATTGCATCCAAAACCCTTGTGGCATTCCCGTCATGCCTTTGTTTGTTTTTACCTTCACACCTGTTCTGACTTCGGACACATGAAAAAGCCAAGGATGACTCAGAGGAGGTTGTTTTAATTAAAAATACAAGACGGGTTACAACAACGCTCCCTCTCATCTCAGAAACAGCTTTTTAATTGATGTCAAGCAGGTGCCAATTTTCTTCTCAACATGAATTAGGTTATGCTACGAAACAAGCAGAGCAGCATAGTAGCTTTATCTCATCTGCCACCTGTGACAGCTCCGAATTCAGAGTCCTCCAGGAAGCTCGGCTCATGTTAATGTGTCACCAACGAAGCCTTTTGAAGACACGGATCATCCGTCTGTCAGCTAGCACTGACGTAGTGCTGACTGACTTCCGATCACACGAAGGCTGGCAGTCAAATGAACTGTCTTAAGCTGATCAAGAGTTGCCTCGGCTTCCATCTGCATCTGACAAGTTCAAACTTTATATTTCACTGCAAATGTTGATTTTATAAATAAAAAAATAAATACAGAAACAATTTTAACTGATATTTAGAATAACAGGATTTAGGCTGGAATTACCACAGAATTCTACTTTCTGGTACCCGTGCATGAAAGTGAATGGTGGACAAGCAAAGTGTCTTTTCTCGTCCACTGGAGCCTCCATTTCTATTCATTCACAGCTTCCTAAAGCATTAGTTGAATCAAATAAAAAAGTATGCCAGATTGGTTTATAGGGTCGAAAGGAACGTCTAACAGTGCCCCCTAATGGTTCATCCCTACTTTGTGTTAATGGCAGTATGGCATGCCAAAGGAACGTCACCTGACATCAAAGTAAACCAATGTCCAGTGTGTGTTTATAGGAAAGAAGAGGTGAAAAGAGCAGTACTTAGCAGAAAAGCTAACTTGTGGGTTTTATCTACTGGACAAATCAATAGCAGCGCCTAAAAGCAGAGCAGAGTGTGCTGGAAGGGAGCTAGAGGGGCTACCCCTGGCCTGCTGCCCCCCAGGCCCCTCCTGGGGGGGTACCTGTCTGTCTCTTCAACCTCGATTAATTCTGCTTCACTGCTCCCATCCTGCAGCTACTTGCTCACACAATAAGAAATACATGCAACAAGCCTAGATGTGCTTTGAAACCTGCATCCAGGGACATCTTGTGCCATCTTTACAATGAGGTGCAACAAGGAATCAATGCTGTCTTAAATATTACAGTGAAAGTGCAAGTTTGTATGAGCTGAATAAGAGTATATTCCAGACAGGTTTTGACAGCTACTTATGCACATGCAGTAAGACATGTGCAAAGATTGTTTTTCAGGGCTCTGTGGAGGAGCTGCAGAGATCCACAGCTCAGGTAGAGCAATCTGCTGACAGGGCAACATTGGCAAGGCCAAATTAAGTCTTGTTTGTACATTGCCATAAGTCCTGCAGGGCAACATGTGGGAGAAGGTGTTCTGGTCAGATGAAACAAAAATCACATTTTTGGCCAATTTGCAAAGTACTATGTGGCGTCAACCAATACCACTGCACAGAGTCTATAGAAAGATGAGTGGAGGTAAATAAAGAGTAATATTTGAAAAAACTTTGTTAGCAACAAAAGACCTGAAACTATGGAGGAAGTTCACCATTGAGCAGGATTCATGGCCTGCTCACCCCTAAGCCCCTTCTGGGGAGTACCTGTCTGCCTCCTCAACCTTCTGCTTCACTGCTCCCATCCTGTACTGACTTGCTCACACAAAAAGCACATGCATGAAACAAGTCTAGAAGTACCTAAAACAATCATGGAGTGACACTTCATACCATCTATGTAAAAGAATGAAACAAGGAATTGTTTTTTTTCATACATAAGGTGGTATTTCACCTTATGCAAGTAGAAACTTGCATAAGGTAAATACAAGCAAATTCAGACAAAGCCAGTAAGACATGAGATACTTGTGCACACGCTGTATTTTCCCTTGACATCCAGTAGTACATGGACCAAATATGGACAAAATACAAATGGCGTCTCTTTGCGGTAGACTTTTACACCAGAGGGCAAAGGGAGCAGCATGTTATGCACAACAGGACACTCCCTCTCCTACCTAACCAAAAAGCCCTAGAGAGCAAGGCAGCACTAAAGAAAAGTAAAACTCCCTAAAAAAAATAATCCGACCTTTCTCCTCATCCCTTCTCCGCTTGCTGCTGCCTACTTACTTTCAATCACAGTTAACATCACAGAACAAGAAGTGGAGGGAAGGGAGGAGGTGAAACACAAGCCTACTGCACAATGCACTTGTCTGGCAGCTGCTTGGTCTGACATTTGAGGCCATAGGGACCTTGTTGAAAGAGCAGATGCGCACTGATGTACAGACGCAGGAACATGGCAACTACACAAGTGGCTGAAGCTGAAAAAAATCTGCACAAACATATGACAGAAAAGAACAAGGGGAAAAAGCTGAGGATGGCAGGCTCACACAGAGATGTGTCTGTGCAGAGGCATAGGTTCAAATACACAATGGGGCAGACATAGTTGACTTATATGGGAACGACTATGATACACACATTGTGATGCATGGGTTATACTCACAAGATCATACATCAATTGCACATTATTTTCAGCAAAATACAAATGTTATACAAAAATCCACCTTCTCCGTGTATAACAGACAAAAACATAAATTGGCCCACCATGAAAAATAATGATCCCTTTAAATAAATTGAGAAAAAAAAAAAAAAAAAACTAAGGATAATTTGGTAGGTAGTACTACCCTTTGTTTAACTAATGCGCCTTACATGATAACTCTGGAGGAGATGCAGAGATGTCATCTGACTACTCTCCCACGATGCAAAGATTTCTGAAGTACATTGCTGAAAGTCCAATTAGATTCTCCCACTGTACAGAAATATATGGAAGACGGTGCTCAGGCCAAATGAGATGAAAAGGTAATTTTCTTGTCTACATATGGTACTATGTGTGGTGGAAAAGACTGAAGACAGAATTAGTAGTGCTGGAGAGATGAAATGGCAAGAAAGCAGACTGAAACAAAAGGGGGAAACACAAGATAGAGAATGCAAAGTGAGTGGTACAAAGCAGGGAGCATTATGGTGCATCTCCGGCGCAGAGAAATTCGTTTCCGTAGAAGACCGCGGGCGGCGTTATGGAAATGGGTTGCTGGCAGCTTCTTTGGCTGACGGTAAACAGGATCTTGGTAAGGCATATAGCCTCTGGTGAGGCCCACAGAGACTGGCATCATTACAGTACCATGCTGAACTGCAATACTCCCACAGTCCCTCCTTCCATCTACTTGTTCTGCTCCAACCTGCCCAAACTCAGCTCCTGAGTAATTTATAAATCTGGGCGGGGGTGACTGCGGAAGCAATACGCACACATCCTGACACCAAATACATGACATGTTCCACATGTCTTCACACAAAACTACAAAGAGGCCTTTTGTCTAATGAAATTAAGATACTAAAACGGAGCTTGTGGTGTTTTCAACACCTTCAGAACTGTTTTTAACCACACAGTTAACCACATTGAATGACAGATAATTTATATCTTCAGCTGGAAGTAAGCTGCTTATTATTTAGATTATTATCTAAATAATAATGATACTGTCAACTCAGTCCAGAATACTAGTCTGTAATTCATTCAAAAGTTGAGTGAATTACAGACCAATAAACTATTAGAGAGCTATGGAATCACAGAAAATAAAGTCCAATAATTACACTCATAAATACTTACATTATTGCATATGGCTCAGGTCTTCTCAATAACTTAATTGTTCTAAAACAGGGGCATCCAGGGAAATTCAGTTTCCATATTTCTCTTTGAATTTTGTTGGGTTCGTTTGGATCAAAAATATCTGCAGAGAGGTTTTTCTCTTCACAGCAACTGATGCAGGCTGCTCTCTTTTCTCTTCCTAACAGCTGCGACTGGCACAATAGGGCCAACATTGTCTTTGCTGTGATGCAAAACAAAGTACATCAGCGTAACGCGAGGTCTTACACAAAAGTAAACAACTTCATCTTGTGTCTGAAATATGTGTCACTTTGATTGTACAAGGCTGCCCATCGACACAGCTGTGTCTGGTTCAAGGAGCTTCTCCTAATTAATGAGGAAGAAAAACAGAGAGAGCCAAAGGGAGAGAAACTCTCTCTTCCACACTTCTCCTTCAAACACATTCCCTATCCTACAGGACCCCATTGTTTGGACTGAGGCATCATGGGTTGCCTTGTTTACAGATTTTAATTGCTCTGGTGATCTGCGGGTAAAACACCCTGATGTAATCAGCCAACAATAGAAGTGTTTCTCTTTCTGACAATTGTAATAAAATGTTGTACAGCAATCGGTGGGGGACACAGAGTAAAGACACAGATAAGGTTAGAGGCAGGTGCCAGATAATGTAAAGAAAGTTTGAAATATAGAAGGGAAAAACATCAAGGGTAAATGTTTTGGATGCAAATTTTCTCAGAGAGAAACTAATCCGAACAGGCGGGAAGCAGGGATAAGGATGGAACTGTTGTCCAAGAAAATGATTGCTCTCCCACCTCAAAATGACAACCATGAGAAGCTCACCTTTCCTGGACCTCCGAAGCGGAACCGCGGAGGAGACATCTGCTGCAAGCATCACACAAAACAAAAACACACACACCTCCACAGACAGATTTGGAACGGGAGGTAGGTCACCTCCTAGAAGAGATTAGTGTCACCAGGTAGAGGTATGAACATGGGACTGTCAGCTAATGTTGTGATCTGGGAGGAGCTTGCACATCTAGTTCTCCTGTACTCAGACTGCTTTCAGAAAATCAGTTGAGAAGCTTTTAGGTTGCAATTGAGAATGGATAATCCTCACATGAAGAAGTGGGCAAAATTTATTAAAAGACCAAATTTAGTACTTAGTTTGCAATTGTTAGGTCTTTACATTTAGAATGTTCACAGGTTTTTAAACCCAGGACTCTGGTTTGTGAAAGGTTTGCATAAATGAAAACCAATCAAACCAAATGATGGCCCTGTACCTAAACTGAAAGAATGGGCAAAGAGAGCTTTAGTCAGAGAAGCCAAGAAAACCATGGTAGTTTAGGAGAAGTTCCACAGATCCAAAGCTCAGGTGTAAAAATCACAGGACAGCAGTTATAAGAGCACTCTACCTAAGCTAACATTCAATTTCTAGACGCAATAAAAGTGGCTGTGCAATATATCAGCTCGGGGATCTGAATACCAAAGTATGCCACACTTTTCAGATTTTGTATTCTTTCTATGACAACTAAATCTCAGTATAATACACTGAAGTTTGGGATTAGTGTGTGAAAAAAATCTGGAAAAGTTTGAGGGGCATTAATACTTTTCCAAGGCAATGTAGGCCTGTTGATAAAGGTAATACAAACACCCTGTGCATCAAAGGTCTATGAAAAATTAAACATCCAATCAGATGGCAATTATTCTCTTTAATCTCCCGAAGGCAGCCAATAGCAATATGCCTAAGGTGATGGTGGCCTAGAAGGGATACACATCTTCAGTTCTGCACATTTCTCCATCCTAACGCTTACTTTGCATTATGCTCAGCTCAGGATAAAATTAAGTCCTGGAAAACTTTCTAAAGTGCTTCATTTTCTCTTATTTGTGAACTTGCACCATCTTGAACATTGATACCAACAGATTAGTCAATTCCCCTTCATTTGCCCCAGACAATAGATTGCTTAAAGGTATTTCAATTTGACACAGGGATCCCTGTTTATGTTCCAAAGGAGCTGGTTGTCTTCCTGTGTTTTTATCAGTAGGAAATACTTAGATTATCATCAGCATTGAAGACATATGCACAATTTTTATTTACTTGTCAATAACCTCTTTTGAAGATTTTTGTAAAGCATTCATAAATTGCAGTCTTAAATCCATTTATTATATGAAGCTAAAGTTGATAATGTCTACAAATGCCTACAATTTAAAACTAATACAAATAACGGACAAGGCAGCAAATGACAAAGTATAAGAAGACCAAAACACAACACAAATCCCATTCTGTCACTGCATCAACGCTATCCTCCCCAACACCAACACCCAATGCAATCAATGTGTGAGTGGAGCAGCTCAATGGCAATGATTCTCCCTTGATCTTAATTAGAGAAACACATCAGATACAAACGACATCTCAACTCGATCGACAGCTACATTGTGAGGAGACCGGGGTCAAAGAGAGAGGCAGCTTACCGTCAATTCCTTCACAAATGAGTTGGAAAGTCTGCATCCTTAATTTGAACTAAACAGCTCCAAGGCCGCTCCCGCCGAGGTTCTCCCTGGATTGCAAATTAGTCAGCAGCTCACACAACATAATTACCAAACAGAGTTCCTAGATGTGCTGATGAAATATGGATGGGAAGAGATTCTATCTGGTCCCTCCCTGACTGTTCCACCCTAGGTTCTTTACTCTTAATCTCCATTTTCCACTCCATCTCTTCCCCACTCTGTGATGGCAGACGGGTGGTGGTGTAAAAGCCCAAACAGGCTGACAGGCTCCTTAGCCGCATGGCTGAGTGTATAACTAGCAGCATTAGTGAGCACCTACACCCATCTCAGATGAGTATTCAATGTGGCATTTAGGGATACACACATGTACACACACGAAGAAATACGCATGAGTGGCAAATTCTGGTTCATACATGTTCATCCAGTGATACATATGAGCATGTCCAACGGTGCTTACATGTTGCAAAGACACACAAGTATGACCAAAGGGGGTCAATAATGCTGATTTTCCTCGTCAGCTCCTCGGCAGGCACTGGTTTAAAGAGACATCAATCTGTGATGTCAGCACTTACCTAATGAACCTTTTCAGATCGATGGAGGCATCGCTCTGCTACACAGTCTGCCCTCACTGCATGGCTTGTTTTTATTCTTCCTCTGACTAAAAGCTGGATCCAGCTACAGCGCGTCCAGGTGTGTGTCTTCATGTGCGCATTCAGCTGTGCAGTACAGACCTAAACAAAGAGTGCTGATGGGCCTATTAATACTGCCTGCATGTGCGAGCATTTTTGAAGCGCAAACAAGTCAACTCTAATACACGAGTCGATATACATGTATTTGTGTACAGATGGGTGTACTGGCAACCTGTAGCAATAAGACCTTTGCAACAGCACGCTTATTTGAACGTTTCCTCCACATTCCTTGGATGCATTTTTGTCATACTTGTACGGTAATGATTATGGGTTTCTCTAACATTGTAAGAGGGATTTTTAGAAAGTTATGAAGCACTTGTATACAAGAATTTTATAAGTTTGTGCACAAAACTAGGTCTAAACTGCATTAGGTTTCGCAAGTGTTGTCTTTCTGTTTTCGTATGTTGAAGAGAAATGCTTGTTTCTGTGTGAAACTCAATGCCCTAAAACGAAATGAGATTGAGTTGATTGTAAAAAGTAAAAAACCCCCCCAAAAAACAAACAAAAAAAAAAAACCAAGTGCACTGTATCAGACAAGTCTGTCATTGAAAACAGCTCCTGGCTTCCTCTGGTGGCGATAAACCTGTGCAGATGTTTCTTCTTTTTCTTTAAAATGCAATCACTTCATAGGCTTGCTGGCGATAGCGATGGCGGTGGCAGCAGTGTGAGATGCTGTACAATTAGATTAGTTCCATTTCCTTTGATCGCAGTCACCCTGTCCCATCTTGCATGTGACACTTCAAAAGCAGGAGCCTTCCTGCGCCACTTAATTGACCAGAATAAACATATTATATTGTGATAAGTGTTGCGATTGTTACAAATTGTACGGCGTGACTGACACAAATCACGGCATTAGC
The DNA here is from genome assembly GCF_000485575.1 of Poecilia formosa. Taxonomy (NCBI): domain Eukaryota; kingdom Metazoa; phylum Chordata; class Actinopteri; order Cyprinodontiformes; family Poeciliidae; genus Poecilia; species Poecilia formosa. Next base: position 1,917,857 of record NW_006799985.1, on the reverse strand, counting down.
TTTGCCTCTCTTATCGGCGGCCTCCTCGTGCCTTTTCAATAAACAATCTGGTAGACGGAAAGAAGAGGAGCGAAAAAGCATGGCGAGAAAGAGAGGGAGGGATTGATGGCAGGCGAGGCGAATGGGAGCGCTGCGGCCATGATCTAACGTTTACCCACTTAACCATTCAAAGAGTCATCTTCTTCCATCAGCGCCTCGCGCAGCTCTGCATGAGAAACATTATCTTTCCGCAGGAGCTATCATTCACAGATGGCTTCCCCCCCTCTCAGCAGTCCGCCACCACGCACTTCCAACACAGTATGTGTGCCTGTTTGTGTCTTTCTCTTTCACTCCACATACTTCTATTGGTACGGCGAGTGGTAAAATAAATTTCAGAGAAGGAAGAGAATAATTTGAGTGAACAATATTTCCTTCATGTGTACGTGTGTGTTTGTGTGAATGTAGAGGCTTGCACGTACAGAAAGATGAAGAAAGCTGGTGGAGGCATTGGGGTTGGGGGAGGATGTGAGCGAGGCTGACGTGTTAATCAGGGAATCAGCGTCCATCCACTAATGTCTGCCAGTGTAAATAAGGCCCACATCTCCTGCCGTCACATACGCTGGCTTTCCAGACCATTAGGCCCGAGCTGGCTGGCTGAGGCGGCCCACTGCTCACAGGAGACTCATTTACGTGTCTATAGGCATCTGTGGCTGGTGATAGGGAGCCCACGTGAAATTAATGGGACCATGGGTGCTGCCAGCCAGCCAGGCAGCTCTCCTGTGCCCACACACACAGCAATCACCAGCGTGTACGCTTGAATGCGCGGGCACGCACACCCAGCGCGAGCATGTGCGAGCGCACACACAGACGTTGAATGGCACATGTGCAGCGGTTTTTATGCATCCCGGGTAAACTAACCTTTGCAGTAAAGATTTTGCAGCTTTATTAGTTTAGGAAATGGCTGTAATTAAGGATAATTCATAATGGCTGCTTCTCCCTCTCTGTGGTATTAAAGAGGGGCAGGCCTAATTTGACCTGCTTGCATTTGTGCACCAAGGCAGTAAAAAGGGTGGAGTGAGGGATTACGTAGGCACAGAATGTGAAAGGGAAGCCTCTACAAACACCGATATACGGAACGGTCAACAGGCCAGATGAGGGCTATTACCCAGAAGTTTTAATAGGTCCTTTCAGAGAGAAACAAAGTAACAGTCCCCAAACTTTAAGTTTGCATGAAAACCAAATATGGACATGATAAAGAAAAAAAATAAGCTTTCAGCATCAAAACATGTATTCACTTTAAAAGGTTTTATGTAGGGTTTTAAAGAAAATAAACAGAAACAGCTAAATACATTTATTTAGCTTGGACAACTTTCTCCCATTAACAATAGCAAAAGAAAGTAAATGTTCCAAAACCTCATGACAAATATTTTAGTTGCCCCCTAAACACAAAATAACGCAGATCTATAGCCAGTAACTTGGAGTCACGGATAGTGAAGGTGAGGCTGGAAGAATCACCAATGAGTGGAGGTGTGCATCTGGGATAAGCCAAACTCTCCTTTTTCTTTCCCCACAGGGGTGAGAAATGAAATCAGAAGAGGGGATCAATAGCTCCACAGATCCTGCAAACTCCTCTCCATCATTACCTCTGATGAATAATAGAGGACAGCCTCAAGCTCCTTAAGCTTCCTGTTGTCACATAATGTCCACAACGAGATCTTCATTAAAAAAAGACAGAAGAAAACGTACAATCACCACAAATTGCAAAGGACTGCTTGTACTGTATAGTATATTATGCTTAAAGTGCCAGACAATCATGCTATGCATATTAATAATATAATGCAACAGTTGAATTGACTCCAAATGCTACCCTCACCAGATGTATATGTGTGGAAGCAGAGCTGCAAAAACTCATAGAAAGTGATATTGAAATTGTCAGCAACAGTACCACAATAGTTTCCTGATATCAAGCAGCTTTGAAATATATCAATATACATTTAAATAGATTGATTAAAAAAGTTAACTTTTTCAAAGGGAAAGAAACTGCCAAAGCGTTCCAGATGCGCCCAACATGCTGCAAAACATTTTTGACAATGAATATTCTCAAATATGATGGCTCCTCACTTTGAAGTTAGAGTCACACCTGTTCTCTTTAAGACTTTTGCAGAGCTTAGGCTTTGAGCACCAGTGATGCTCGGACCGTGAGCCTTTAAGTCAGAAAATCAAGAGCAGCTGTTTAAACCTACCCACAATCAATGATGGCGAAGCAACCTGTCCAAAATGTGATTTCCACACTGTCCGCCGCATCTTTCACACATTATTGATTCTCTTCGCTTGTAACATTTTCTGTTAATTCTGTTCACCCACACAAAATCTATATGTGTGCATTTCAAAGCAGGCATCTGAGGCTGAGCACAGGCTGCCTCAGCTCTGCAGCCAAGACAATCACTGTCAATCTACCTAATGACCAAGTGTCTGCTGATGCATGCTACTGAAGTGGGGTGGGTCCCTGGGTGCAACATGAAGCAGAATAAAGAGTATCCCCTTATTTCTCAAAGTGTTGAAACTGTTGAAAGGCTGTGTAAACCCTCCCCTGCTGGAGCTTCCTCAATGCTTCACACTTTCCTCTGAAACTTTAGTTCGATCAAAGAGAATGGGGCTCCTAAATAGAAGAAATACAGAGCAACTAGGGTCGGGGTGAATCACAGACTGCAAAAGGAAAGGAAGTCTAGAATATTCTGAATGCGAGCATTACATTGGGTAGAAAGGATAGCTCTAACAACGAATGGGACAAGAAAAAGTATAAGAAAAGCTGAAACTAGGAAGTTATTGGATGAGAAGTTGTGATCTTGTCCTGGAAAAACTTGCCCCGTTTTCATCGCTCCTAGCACTATTACGCTCTGGGTGCAACCCTTTCCTTAAGATGGAGGAGATTGAATCAGACCTGCTGACTCGCAGGCCTTCTCAGCAGCAAAATAAATGACAAGGCGAGTGCTGGTGAAAGGAGCGCGAGGGCAGCCCAACGGTGTGACCCCGCTGATGAGATGAGAGGCAGTCCAGATCTGCCAGACATGCTATTAGAATCTGAGACAGAGAAGGGACCTGTAGAGAGAGGGAGGAAGAGATGCTGGGAGCATGGTGTCACTTTATCAAATTCTTCCCTGGCACATGGTAACAGAGGTCAGGTGAAGAGAACCATGCGGGGGGAGCGGAGAGTGTAAAGCAGAGGGAAAACACATTGCTGCTCTAATACCTTTCATAAAGAGAAAAGCCTCCTTATCCGACAGCCATGATTAAATATAACCTGAGTGCTGGAAAACTAACCCCCATACCCTGCCCAGGCCTAAGTTTGTGTGAGGACGTGCATGTTCTTGTGTACACACTCGGGGTGAGGAGGGTAAAAGCAATTTGAGGAGATCTTGTTGGGTGAGTGGAGTGTATGTCTTTGTGCCATAGAGGGGTGAGCGGAGGAAGGAGCGGACGCTTGATGTGCTCATCGTGCCCTATGGCTCCGTGACACCATCCGGGCACCGCTCAATGTGTTAGACTTCTGTGCTCCTTAAAATTAATGCTGTCATCAGCAGCTGAAGCTAAAGTGAGATGGTGTAACTTTAGCTGAAGAATAGCTGCCGTGGCCTTATGATGCCATTAGAGAATAATGGCATTCAGGTGTCAAATGGCTATTGCTCTAAAAGCATCACAACTTGACATGATGCTATTTTTTCCCTTTCACATTTCTTTCACATTTCTCCAACATGCAAGCTGCCATAGGACATCCTGCAATAAAAAACAAACTATACAGGCAATATATTAAATCATTGGTTATCCAAGGTTAGGCAGAAGCAGGTTGAGTCCTCTTAATACATCAGTATGTCTGTCTTTTTAAAAGCATTTGAGTCAAAAGTTTAGTAAACTCTTCTTGTACTGTAACTTGAATAATATGATATTAGAAAGTGTAAAAAAAGCTGGAAAAACACCTCATGGTTACTGTTAAGTAAGGTGGAGGATCAGTGATGCTGTGGGACTGATTTTCTTTCAAAGTCCAGCAGAACTTTCTTCTGTAAGCAAGATGTGAGATACCAGGACATTTTAAGTCTTCTTCATTATAAGAATCCCATTTAAATGCTTTTGCAAACACCTTTACCACGGGTACCAACACCAGAGTAGGGACCGGTATTTATGATAAGAGACAACATGTGCACTTACTCTAACCTTTTCCTTAAATGCTCTTAGACGTCTAACCCTACCAATGAAATATAGGTTGTATTTATCTGAGACAGCTTCTTTATGTGCCAAAAGAAGAACCTGGAAATTCAAAAACAGCAAGACAACACCATCAGATGTGATGAGCCAATATATCCTATAACCTTATTTTAGATATATGCCTATGTGGTCCTCAGAGATAGAGAAAAATTGGGCCATCAGTGTCACTCAAAGCCCCACTGTGGAGCCTTGTTTTCTTGATCTAATAGAAGGTAATGATCCAGAGAGCAGGGCTAGGCTTCCACCACCGTAGAGCAGGCCTCCAGGGGCTACTCCACCCCTGACAGAGCCAGTGGTCGTGGCAGTGCAATAAGAATAAACACATGCAGGCGGGGAGTCTATTTGGCTGAGAGTGATGGCTAGCTTGTTGCTTATCCCAGCCCAATAAATCTCCATACAGGGCCGCGAGATGAGCACCGCTTATCTCATCAGCCCCGCGACTGATGCCTCCGACCGAGTGCCGCCGCTCACACCCCTGATTTATCACGAACACGAGAGGGGAGAAGTTCCTCACCACAGCAAAGCTAAAATAGAGGGGAAGAGGAAGGAAGGGTGGGAGAAAATGAAATAAAAAGGGGGAGGGAAAAAAAGACATATTGAAAAGCAGAGGGCACAGGCAAATAATGCAGAAATATAGAGAGCAAACAGAAAGGTTTTCAAGGAAAAACATGGAGGCTTTGGCGTGAGGCAACGCAATAATCTAAAAATAAAAACCGCCTAACCTGAGGGGGAGAAGAGGAAAGCTCGGGGGTAAATGTCACCATCTCCGTGTCAGAGAGCTGTGGTGAGGGGAATTGCACTTGACGGCTAGATTCTTTGGGATTCAGCAGATTTTTAAAGACAGAAAGAAAACAGAAAGTAAGACTGGGCAATAATATTCTAAAGGGACCAAATGCGCTTTGTCCTGTACAGAAACATGCCCTTCGGAGAGCTGACGCTGGTAAAGCTCCGTACTGTTATCTAATTGTCCAAAAGAAAATAAAGTGAAGATTCTTCTGAAAGTTTTTAATAAACATTGAATCTACTGCACGTACTGCAGGAAACAAAGTTCAGCTGTGGTGTTTGAGATTAGGGGTGATTGACACCATGATAGGCAATCAATTGAACAGATGGAGTATTAGAATTCACAGCCTTTTCGGTATCCTCTCTCAGCTTCCGCAAACATGAGGACAAAACTTCGGTGCTATGAACGAGTCTGTGCCCCCATCTGCCCACCCGCTCCCAAATGTGGGGAACTGGTTGGCCCGCTACCAGTAGATGAACCCAGGCATGGCTAGAGGATGAGAAGGGGGCTTGTCTCGTTGACGGAAGTTGGCAGCAGCAAGAAGAGCATTGGTTTGGGGTGATGGGGACAATGAAATGGAAAGAAGGTTCATGGAGACTAGGAGATTTATGCCAGCCTGACTGTCAATCACTGAAGGCGAAAGTCAAAGCCGGCAAATCAGAAAAGCAGCCCGCAAATTGATCCGTCTCTCATTTTACCTTGCTCACTGGCTTTTTCTCCATCTTGTGGCCATATGAATTAGTGTGGTGTGAGGAGAGAATAAAGGAGGTGGGAGGGGAGGAAGGGAGTGACGGGAAACAGACGGGTATAATATTCTCATCACTCTTCACTCCGCAGTCGCTGGTGAGGAGCGTGGCCCAGGGCACTCAACGGCCCAGCCAGCCGCCTCGCAGACCCTGCAAATATTCCTAAACCTCAATTTTTCATATTTCCCTGTATGCATAAGGAGATGAAAAATCATCCGATCATTTGTATTGTCTGACTGAGGTTATACACAAATATTAGTTTATCTACCGCACCTAAGATTGCCTCCCTAAGCAAGACGGATTGGTCTTTTGGAGAGGGCAATATTCCCCGGGAACATATTCAGTCCATCTTTTATGTGCTGCAATTCACAGAGCAGCAGGTATGAGTTCTATTTTCAGACAGGCTCGATAAAACTGAACACCCGACAGGGACGGTGCTTATTTCATACAATACGCTTTAATTGCAAGACAGTTTTCGGCTGGATAAAATTTATAGTTCTCCAAACTGATCTAATGCAAAGACGCTCGACATCTAATATTCACATTCTCTCCGCATTTACTGAACACTTAGCTAAAGTGAATATTAAAGCAGAACAAGCTTGGGAATCAATTTAACTTGAGAAAAAGTAGGAAAACGGAAAGAGAAAAAAAATCCCCTCTTCAAATCACAGTCTCAATCGATTTCCTTTACCTCTTCCCTAAACTGCTAAGTGTCTGGTCCTCGGCTTGGAGCGTGCAAGAAAGGGAGAAAGTAGGGAGACGACGGTGCAAAGAGGAGTTCTGGGTCAGAAATCACTGGGTGATTATTCACCACTCAGCCATGTGTAAAACTCATTAGACAATGTGTAATGCCTTTAATCAAATCAATGGCACAAGCAACTCTAAACTGATAGCTCCCATCAAAACTTACATAAAGCATGGCAAATTTCTCATTCAATGATAAAAATAAGTGATGGCTTACGAATTATCCTCAAAATGAACCTAATTGTTCTGTGTCTTCAGATCAATACCATGGAGGGAAATAAATAAGAAAAACGATAAATGAGAAAAGTTAAGAGTGAGAACTGCAACAAAGAGGACAGAAAGGTTGTCTTCTTTAAAATGAAAGATTTTACGTTTGTAAGATGCTAAATCTGACAGCAAAGATAAGGGGAGCTATTAAAATAAACGTTTTGACATTTTGCAACATCAAAAGCACGAACTACAATGCATGTTATTAGGATTTTTTCTTCACTGGATTTGTTTTATATTTCTTTACAAGTGGAAATGTTAATAACAAGGCCTGGTTATGCATACTGAAGCCCGTAAATAAAATCCAATTTAGGCAATGACTTGATAGTAAATAGGGATCCTGTTGAGATGACAACTATAAATCATGCAGTCCACAAACGTAATCTTTATGAAAGGCAAAGCAAACTTTTGGAAAGAGACAAAACTGAACTTCTTGGTCAATGTGTAAAACACAATGTGAGGAATTTTACCTGAAAATAAAACCCCAACAATACTATGAAACAAGATGGTCGTAGAATTGTATTGTGGACAGGAGATCCGTCTAAATTTATATTGCAGAAGAGAAAAAGTTCAGTCTCTTGATACCTTGAAGTTAATTCAAGGATCCAGTAGGACGTTAAGCAAGATACCCAACTTGCCTCAGCTCCTGCTACTTACCAGTCAGTTTATTGCCGTTTACCTGTTATCACTCATGCTGGACTTAAAACTAAAAGTAATAGAGCTTTTGAATCTTTGTCACCACAGCAGTGTGTATAAGATTCAACTTCTGTGCTTGTTTTTTTAAAGATAAATCTTAACAAATTATTAAGCTTTACAGACTTAATAATTTCAGTAAAAGGGGGTTCTACAAATTATTTTATTGACTCAGCTAGCCTAAATACAAATGTATTTTTCAAAAGATGTTACATAGCATGTATTATATCTGACCACTTCATAATCATGAACCATAAACTTTGTGTATAAAATATGTAAAAGTTTGCATCTGTAAAGTTGCAAAATGCTTAGGGTAGGGTATGAATACATACGTACTGTGCATTGCATACATTCGTATGCAATGCACTGTACATGCAATAGGTGTGTAATTCGCAGGCTGGTCAATATTGCAGCCTTGGAAACGGGAACAATTAGACGTGGCAAAAACAAAATACCAAACAGGGAAAATCCATCAAAACGAACAGCAGGACAAGCTCTCCTCATAATCATCTTTGCCTTCTAAGTCTCCTCAGCAAGCTTTGAGTTAGTGACATACTCGTTTGGCAGAGTGGGGGGGCTGTGGGTAATTAGGCGGGTGGAGGTACAGATGTTGAGCTGTGGAGGACCCTAACCGGGACACTGAGAAGCACTGGAGCACAAACAACCCTGCATCTGTCTCTCTCTGCCAGCTCTAAGTACCCCTCTTTGTCAGGGTATGGGTCTTCATTTTTTACTGTTGACAGGCAATGTTATTTCAGTTATTTGGTGGCATCTGGTTAGGCTGGTCGAGAGAGAAAAGGAATGAGAGGAGAAAAAAAAGAAAACAACAAACACACGCACACACATCCACAGGACACACTTTAATTAATTGCGGGGAGATTACATGGTCTTCCAACCGTGTAGTTTGTCATCAGAGCCCATTACACACTTCTATTAGATGTTTCTTCACAGTGTCATGTGTAATTTGAAGGAGAGTCTTGGTGGAGGATCTCTGAAGTAAGGTGAGGGCCCTAATCGGGGGGACTTAAGTTCGTTTCAACTGCAGCAAAAATAAACTGTGCCACACCTCAATTAGTACACAGCAGAGTGTAAACAAACAAGTCTTACAGAAGCAGTGCATATTTCATGGTATGTCACTCACTCACAGCGACACTGAGGGATGTGGTTGTTTCCAGGCCCGCTGCGGGTCTGCCGCACCACGGTGGCATTGCTCTTCATTTCCGCGGGAGAAGCTTTATTTTCATTGCCAAGCAATGAAGTGTCTTTGTATGACTGGGGTGCACACCACAATCAATCTTACAGCAGCGGAGTTAACAGGACAGAAACCAATGCAGCCGTTACTCGGCACAGAACATTACCAGTGTATGGACTCATTATTCATCAGAGGCTCCATTAGACACCGCTCACTACGCTGCCACACTGGATATGAGGCGGGGAGTCAATGCTGCGTCACACACAACACTGCCCACAGCGCAGGAGCACCGAAGACAAATCATGCACGCCGTCTTGGATAGGAATATGTTTCTTCAGTTTTACTGTTTTAATTTGAGGCTTGTTAATCTGAAGGCAAATGCGTGCTTACTTTTTATCTTTGACCGTTAAAGAAAATATGTTAAAATGAACAGATTCAGAGTGCCTCGCAAAAGCATTCATCCGTCTTAAACTTCTTTAGGTTTCGTCACATTAGACCCAGAAACATAAGTACATTTTATTCAATGTTTTTTTTTTAGTGCATAAATCTAAAGTGGAAGGAAATAAATGTATTATTGTCAAGGTTCAAAACAAAGATCCCAAAACTGTTGCATGTGTTTGTATTTAGCAACCCTGACTCAAGCACCTTTGTAGATATAGAGTGAGATTTTTGCTCAGTCTTCTTTGTGAAGTAGCTCAATGTTAGTCAGTCTATTTCAGTTTCTCAATTAGATTGAAGTCTGAGATTTGACTGGGCCAGTTTAACACATTAATCTGCCTTGATGTAAACCAGTTGCAGTTCTGTATGTTTAGGGCTGCTGTTCTGTTGGAATGTGGAACTTTGCAACAGTCTTAAGTCTTATAACCTCTGACAGGTTCACTAATTTATATTAAAAAGTACATTTACAATATACTTTGCTCCATCAATCTTTTTGGTTACTTTCAATAGCGTCCCTGTGGCAACTGAGGAAAAACATTTCCACAGCATGACACCACCATGCTCTGCCAGTGTGGGGATGTATTCATGCTGATGTGCATTCAAAGTATTTCTCTGAAAGCATAAAACTTGGATTTTGGTTGCATTTAACAAGAACGCTATACACTTCTAACATTCTTCCAACAATTGCTTTCTTCAGATTTGTAACATCAGATTTGTAAAATGTAAGATTAATAATTATCCTGTCAACAGATTTCCCCGTTTCAGCCATGGATTTCTCCAACTCTTCCAGAGGTAAAATGAGCCCCTCTGATTTAATGGTTTCTTTGCCTGGCTTGTCAGTTTATATCAGGGGTGTCTAAAGAGCTGCCTGCGAGCCATTTGCAACTCTTTAAATGATGTTTAACAGCACTGGGTGCACACAAAGTATTTATCTTTTATCAGTCACACTGTGCTTTCATTTTAATTTCACGTTAAACAGGACCACAAACATCCAGTGGTTTTCACTCAGAGTTAGTGCACCCATTCATTAAACCTGACAAACAGTGACCCATATAACATTTTCGCATCTGATCACAGAGTACAAAGAGACCCCCAACCAACACCTCAAAATTTAAATCAAATTAAGTTTTTTTTTTTATCAACAAGTTCCTGATATATTTCCTACAAAATCTAGATTAGTATTACAACAAGTATTTTTAAAAATGTATCCATTTATATTATGTTTGTAAAAAAAAAAAAATCTGGCCTGCATTGCACAATTCTGGACATCACTGGTTTTATTAGCCTTTTCTTTGTAGGAGTGTCTTAATCCTTCCTTTCAAGAAAATAAAGGGAGGTGCTCCAAGGAATGGTCTTCATGCTGCTGTTTCTTGTCTGATCTTATCTTGCAAACCTTTGTGGTCTTCACAGAGGCACTGTATACATTTACAAATTCAAATTAAATTACACACACTTGGAATTTATTTGCAAATTGGGTTACATTTAACAGCAGTTAGTTGCATTGGATTTTATTTCGGGCCACCAGAAAAAAGGGGATTGCATACAAATCTTTGCTGCAGTTTTCAGATTTTAATTGGTAAAATCTAAAAGAAAAAAAAAAAAAACTTGTTTCTTCTACGTTATGGCTATTCACTACTTTGTGGTAATGTACCACATAAACCCCCAGGTTTTTATTTCCAACATGCCGGAATGTGGAAAAAGATAACATTTTATGAATATTTTACTAAGAAACTGTATTTCTTTTGTTTCACTCAGATTTTGCAATGCTGCAGCAGTTTCAAACTCATCAATAGCATATATAGTCAGTTCAGGACAAACACTCATCTGTCGTTTTTCTTTTACTTTTAAAATGCACAACATGTGGGTCTCTAAAATATCCGAGAAAACTGTCAACATTTTGCAGGCACTTTCATGTGTCCCAATGCTGGTAACCAACACTCTGACAGACTGTGTGCCCTCATGGGCCACCATCACAGCTGGTAAAGTAGCTAATGGCACAGCATTTAACAGTCAACATGAGGGAAAAGGGAATAATAGACTATAATTTATACATCAGTGTAATTACCCCAGCTCTAATTGGCCACACATATTGTGTAAACTTGGAGAATTTCAACTGCAGCGTCACATTCAGGATTTTACAACATTAGACAGCAGTTAAAAGTGGTGAGAAGACAGACAGTGGGTGCTGGCTGCTGAACGGTACCAGGGTGGCAGCGTACAGCACATGAGGCGTCCCTTATGAGCCTGTCTGCTTTTTTTCCTCTCTCCTTGCTGTCAGCGCCGCAGCCTTAACCATCCGCTGCCATCACTGCCAGTCGGGCCTGGGACAGCTGCTCACCAGAACAACCTCAGCACACACGTGCAGCTCAACTGCTATGGCAAGCAGGCGCAGGGACCCTTAGTAATTGGGCTTTCTCACTCCACAAACCAAAAACAAGCGATAGCACATTCCTGTCTTGCCACACTGGCAGTTAAGAAATGGCACAGTAAAAGGCAGCGCAAACAAACATCCACGAAGACGGCAACACTCAGATTGTTGCAAACCAGGCAATAAACAGCAGCCCCTGGAACAGAAGGTCAGGTAAAACCCGGTCAGGTAAACAGGAAGCCCTCCTGCAAACAGGAAGTGACATGGGTCCTCGGATCTAGATGTGCTACATCCATCTGTGTAGCACGTGGAGAAAGTCAAAAGAACGGCTAATGAGCGGAGCAAAGACAAAGGTATGAATGTTTACAAGTGTCTGCCTTCAGTTTGAGAGGAAACTAAAATGGAAATTGAGGACAAACAATCAATGCCTCATTATAATCTCACAACATGCATGCAGGCTTGTTTTTATACCCTTGTCAGTTTATTGTGAGAGCCTAATTTTGGCTTGTGTTTGTTATGCTACCGCTATTACAGGCTGATGTGTCCTCATTCTTAATTTCTGTCCCAGTTATTTTTTATTGCTTTCTTGTTTATCTTCTTCTCAAATGTTTCCTGCTGTACTCTGGAACTTCTCTGCAGTATCCATGTGAATCCCCAGCTGTAAAACAGTTAAGATGATGACATATCTCTCTCATGCTTCATCTGCAACATTATCTTTTCATCCTCTTTTGCTTCCCAGGCCAGGGAGAAGAGAAGGGTTGGGGGAGTGGTGGGGGGCGAATGTTGATGTCTGCTAACTAAACTCCAACCCTCAGTCAAACCTGCAATTACTGCCATGTCTCTCTCTACCTTAAACATTGCTTAACAAGAAAAATATGCCAATATGCCGCAAACGCTTTAATTTGGGCTTCAGAATTAAACAAGCTGCTTGAAGCTGTGTTGTAAATTACCCTGAGGAATGTGCAACCCGGTTCAGACACAAAGCACACATTACTTAGACTCCTTCAATAACAGAACACTTATAATTTGTCCCATTTTGGGGATATTTATTGTTTTTCAACCTGTTCTCCTGTCCTATTGGCCTTGGGCACACGTTCTTATCTGATGCTGTGTCAGACATTTGTTATAAGACCATAACACAAAGCCCGTCTTTGCAGAGGAGATGAACCTCTTCCTTGACAAGTAAGGACATGGCTACATATAGTCACTAATATGCAAAGGAATCTGTCTGTTCCATGTCTGCCTGTCTCTCAGTGAAGCTGAACAATAACATTTTTAATAGAGTTGACATACTTTTACTTGGGTGTATTCGTGAAGTTGCATGAAACACTTCAGAGTTTGACTTTGAAACCATAAATACAACATATTTAGTGTAAACTTCAGTTATTAGAAGGACTATTGAACAAATCTTTGAGCTCTTGTTCTGGTTGTCCAGGAATCTGACAACACAGCATGCCATAGTTTTCACTCTAATGAGGTAGGTTGGATGGATAATAACTCCAAGTTCTGAGCTCCCATGATCACCAACACCGGAGGGCAGGACTTGGTCCTAAACAGGCCTTAATATCTGGCTCGGTGTCCTGCCCGAGGCTGCTGTCAATGAATGATGAATCAGACACACCTGATGGCTCTATCTCTAACAAGGATCTTGGAATCCTCATCAGAGCACTTACTGAATCGTGATTAATTCCCTCCAACACTGCTGACAGAGAAGGTGCTTCATCTGTCGCTGTTCACTTTGCCTGGCTAGGCCCCAAGCAAGAAACAGACAGGCGGAGATGGAGCATTACAGAGAGAAGAAGAAGGTTAACGCAGTTTAGCTGCTGGTAAAACAAACAATATTGAGAGTAGTGTACTGTAAAGGAGGAAGAACAAAGCGTGTGACTGATCCGCTAGCAAAGCTTTTTATTTAACAAAGAGCGTACTGTGAGACCAGCAGAGAGGTAAAAAGACAGCGCATCAAAAAAAGCAATGATGAAGTCTTTAAAAATAATGACAAAACAAAAGTGTGATGCCAAATGAAGAAAATGGCTGCCAAACAACAAAGAGATTACTGTTGGGAAGTGATGAAACAGGGTGGTGTCTAAGATGTGGTAACTATAGGAGACAGACACTAATATGTTTTGGCATCTTTAAACCTTTTATTTCTCCCTGGAGAAGTAAGCTCAGGACAAACAAAAGGCCAAAGATCACACGTTATACTCAAGCACAAGACAACATGCATAGTAAAACCATCATGAGCTTCATGTGCCATTTGCACGGATCCAACTTTGCTCTGATAAAAATAAATAAAATGCAGTCTAATCGACTGCCTTGAGAAGTTATCCAAGTGGAACATATGTTTTACTTCTGCTTAATCTATAAATCAAGCTGTTCTGTCAAGGCAGAACATCAGAGAATATTTGTAAACAAACAGTGTCAGAAACACCAATGGACATACAAGAGGTCAGAGGTGGAGAGGTTGAGAAGTTGAAAACACTTTACAGCTCAAAGAGCACTGCTGTAATCTGTCATCCAATAGTTGACTAAGTCAAACCTACCATGATGGCCTTCCACCTTAAGGTAAAGTCAAGGGAAGGAAGTAAAACAGAGCAGCAGTCAAGAGACCTACTCTAACTCTGGAGGAGCTGTAAAGATAGACAGCTCAGGTGAAAGACACCAAGTTATGCACTCCACAATTCTCCTTTGTAGAAAGTTGGCAAGGAGACAGACATTTTTGAAACAAAACTATAAGAAGACATGTTTCCAGTTTTTCCAAAAATATCAAAATGTTACTCAGCAGTACATGGAAACTGTTCACAATTGTTAGGAAAACAGATGAAGCTAAAGATGAAATCTGGAATGGACAATCTGTTCAGGGTGCAGAAAACTAGATAATGGGAAGGAGGTTTTCCTTCCATCAAGCTAACAATCCTAAACATACAGCCATATCTATAGTGGATAAGTTTAGATTCAAGCATAATCATGTGTTAAAATGACCCACTCAAAGAGCAGACACAAATTCAAATAAGAGAGTTACATATAAGTTTGTGGTTGTATTATAACAAGATATCTGGTATAATATAATATCATACTCCCTGAAGATAATTTCAAAGGACTTATATATAACCCTCTATCCTTACATCTGGTTTAAATATTAGTAGTCTTAAGAGATTAGTGTTTACTTATCACTTCTAGGTAATGAGGTGCCCTTTGTGCTCGATTAGAAAGGAGCTGGTTTGCAATACCCGGTTCTTTTCTTGTTGGTCTCCAAGGCTGAAATGGAGAAAAGCCAAATCAATGCTTGCTGCTCTACCCCTGTCATCACTGATATCATAAGAAAGTGCTAATTAACTTACTTCAACCTCTGGAACAGCTCTGACCAGAGGGCTAATGTAGCTTAATCGCATGTGGGGCCCTGTGCTTACTTCCCTCGGACTTTCTCGCTTCCCAGTCAGAGGTAATCGATTGTAAACTGCAGCTGAGGTCACGGCAGCCCACAACTTCCCCTGCTGACCCCTCCACACCCCCAGGCAGGACCTTAATGGAGCCATGCTCCTTAAAAATCAATACTCAAACTGGACATGGATCACAATATGAGCCACTGCTGATGGGGTCTGACAATTGCTCTTTGAATGTCTGAATACAATAAGTGACTGCTAAAATTTAGACGTTAGTGCATTCAAATTCTAAAAAAATCCCTAAACAGATCTTGAATGCACTTCAACAAAACAGTAAGACAGGAAACATTCTCCTTTAGTTTGAGTTTAAATTTCTGTGCTGTCTCCAAGTAATGTCTTGATCAGGCGCGAGCAGAGGAACAAATGTATGCTACAGAGCAATCTAGTCTATCGAGACTCCTAAGCCCACTCACAGAGTGGGGAACGACCTAGAAGACAACAGCAGCAATAACCAATAAGGCAACCCCATTAATTCCTCCTCACCTTGGGAGGACCTGTTTGAGTGACTGCGTCCTGTTAAGATTAATTCCCGACTAATACTAATTGGTCCGTCAGCCAATGGGGCCCTGGGGGAACGGTTCCCTTTGGTCAACCCTCGCTGGGGCTCACCATCATTGGAGGGATGCTGATGAGCTGGCATTTTTATCAGCCACTGCATTCCGCCAGAGCTCCCCCAGGGCTCTCCACAAACTATAATTAAATCTCACACAATCCATAATTGTGGTGTTTACAATTACTGCAGAAGAAGAGCACGGAGACACAAGAGGAGGCAGACGGAAGAGCGGAGTGAAAGACTGGAAAAAATGAATGGAAGTTAGTAAAGGACCGGCTTGGCTCCACATTAAAAGGTGAAAAATTCATATTAAAACCTCTTTCTCTTGCACCCCGTCTTCCCTCACTTTTCCTTAATAAGCTCTCAGGGCTGTTTGGCAGGGGTAAAGCCCATCACTTATTTATTTTTCCCAGATAGCCCTATTAATCTTCCCCAGGCCGGGAGTGCTCCGGCAGACAGTGATGTGGACTGGATCTGCCGTCCCTTGGGTGCTCCTCGAGGAAGAGCCGTAAATGACCCAAATAAAGGGTACTTTTGAAGGCTGCCGAGAGGCACCGGCACCATTAAAACTAAATGAAGTGTTTATTAGCCATGCCGACAGCATTCTAAGCGCTGCCAGATCAAGGGCAGTTACAGTTAATGTGTCTCGCCGAAGCAGTCACAGTTTGTTCTGCCTCACCAGAGGGCCTGGAAGAACCAAAAAGAAATGATTTCTCTTCAATTCTCACACCTGTTTTTCGCTCCTCTGCTCTCTTATTTTCGTCCCATCACCTATCATGCAAAAGCCATGCTTCCGAACTGCCTCTACTCTCACACCGGCTGACACATGTATACCTATCCTGTGCTTTTCCCCCAGTTATTTAAGCCACATATAGCTACAAAGTGTGACAGCAGCAAGGCATACAGAAGGTAGAATAAAGAGAAACGTGTTGAGAGTCTCAGCAGAAAGGGCCCCCATTACACTGACACCATCTGGCTGGTCAGGAGACATTGACAGGGAACCAAATGCTACTTTTAAGGCTTTGATTGCTCTGCTTTCTGAAATTTTCCCAAAAAAGTTTCCCTGCCCTCTAATTATATTCTTCATTTCATTTAAGCTTTTAAGCAGCCAGACAGGCTTTTTTTAAGGGGTGAAAAGATAATTGAGATCTGGGCTCAGTTTCACTGTTACTGTTTATAAGGTTTGAGCTTTTAATGAAAAAAAATGAGCTGAAATTGGATTATATGGGGAATAAACTGTCCATTCATCATCTTTATATTTTCCTTTATTAGGCAGAGTTATTGCAGCTATGGCAAAAGACAGACATCTATATTTCCAAGAACACATTTCATAGCAAATTCAGCTCCTCAAACAGCTCTTTGGCAGTTCTAAAGATTCTTTAAAATGGTACTATTTTCTTATTAGCTCATCTTTTAACATTTTAATGCAATATTTCTTTCCCAAGTTCATGTATGCTTCCTCCCACAATATTACCATGTATGAGTGAGAGTAATGACGCTCATTTAGAGTTGAATTAAAATTCCAAACACTGAAAGCTGCAAAAACTTTCATACACCTCAAAACACATATCTTATTTTTTTCTTCCACACACATCTCTAATTATTTTTCATCACCTCAAGCAGTGTACGGTAATATCCCAGTTCCCAGTTCTGACTTGCCTTTTCTATGGCTGACACAATATCGAGCAACCTCCACCCTTCCTGCCCCCATGTCTCCTTAGCTATTCTGTTCTCTCCCGAAAATGAGTTGGAGACTCTGCGACAGTCGTGAATGAAGTTCTCCGCCACCGTTGTGGGGCTTCGTATGAAGATTGATGTTGGACACAGCGCACTTCCGAAGTCAGAGGCTGCAATTACAATCCGGAGTGATTATCCTTGCCCATTAATAGCAGCAGATAGCATGTCACAATCAAGGATGTGCATAATTAATCAGTGGTTACTCTTTGCACCCTCCCTCCACCGCTTTTCCTCTGGGCTATTTTCAATGTAAAACAGGGTTATGGACAATTCCCAGCAGTGCAGACTAAACACACCGCCCAAAGCTTACAAGACGATGTGGGTGCCGCTATTGACAAAACATCACTAACTAGTAATGAACACAGTGAGGGCTGAGACTAATTCCTGATTCCTTCATTTATCTTCCCTGCACACTATCACAACCACTTGCCTTCAACTTAGGTCAGTTAAGATTAGAAAAACACAGCACACTTTCCAACAGCACATTATTTATGTTCTTTTTTTCTGTTGATGTTAGCGTACTTCTTTTAATAAGAGCAGCCCGATATTATAATCATCATTTTTCTCAATTTCTTTTTGATGTCCAAAAAAAGCCTCCAGGCAAGGTAGAAGAGAGAAAAGGAATTCACACCAACACAGATCCTTTTTTAAATTTTTTATTTTTTCACATCTTCACCTGCACTGGTTTAACACACTGTTTGTAGATCACTATCAAAGCTTTCCTCTCTCTTTATTTGACCTTCCTCCCCAGAAGTAAACCCCATGTTGATTCCCTTCACAACAAAACAACACTGTCAAACCTAAAGCCCGCTGACTTTCAAACTTTCCTTTGCCGTACACAAGACTTTCTGCTCACAGGTCCTCCGGAGAGCTGTGCCTTCCATCAATGCCAAGCCCAAACAGAGGAGCGTCGGCCCAGTCGCTGTGATTTATATAAGTTATTATAGCCCATTACAGAACAAAAAAATCAGGACAAAAACCCCACTTCACAACAGAAACCGGCCAAACAATGGGACCACAGTGGCGAGTGCTGCCGTACGGGCGGGTGAAGTCCAGCAACATGCCTGGGCCTCCACTCATCACACATTGTCTTTAATCTAATTCTACACATGGTTTCGTTTCAATTCGAATCAAAAGCTCTCATGTTAACAAACCATAACAGATCTCCCTTAATCCGCCCGGCAACAAAAGATGGATGGATGCAAGAGACACTCCACCTCTTCGTCCCTGGAATCAAACCTAATTTGCATACAAAACACTAGCTGGAGGAAAGGGCATATATTAAAGCCATTATTTTGTGTTGTTCTCACAGCAAAAAGTTTGCATAATTGTGTTTAGCATTACGTGGGATGGAGACTCACTATCCAAAAGCAACTTCAAATCCTTCCTGTTGCTGCTGGCCATCTACAGTCCTGCGTTCCCTTGATAATGCTGTTAGTAGACAAATAGGGACTTGGCTCTTTCTCTCTTTCAATAACCAATATAGAGACACTATTGCTTCAAAGGCTCGCATGCTGCAATATAAGTATTCATGACCTTCCTCAAACTATGTCCTCCACAATATTACTACAGCAGCTAAACATAAAGCTTTACCAACTCATAAACTGCTCTCTGGAAAGGGAACATGTATTGATGATTGGGATAGAAATAAAAATAATAACTTGAGATAAAATTAAATTCACATTTTTACTGTATAATAGTGACTTTTGTAACATACCAAGTAGAGAAACAGTACAATATTGCCGAAAATAGAAATTTCCTGTCCTAGAAGGATCCAGAAAAAGTAGTTGATATGTTAAGCTGGAATTATTATTCTGATAATTTTTTAATCATAGAATAAAACCCCAAATTTTGCTTCAGCTGATCTCTTTTGTTGCAGCAAGATTGTGTGGTGAATCAAAAGAGATGATAATTCACCAATTTTTGCTCATCTTCATAGTTTTCCTGCTAAATTCAGGACATAATTTACGGCTCTCCATTGATTTGATTTAATAATTCTCAAAAGCTCATTTCTCTTTCACTGCAGAAACCTGTTCCCAGTTTTTGTCTGTGCTCTCTCTGTAGATAATACACTTGACTCTGTCCATTGAGCTTCTTTGTACATGTTACACCAGTTGGCAAGAAGAAACTTGACTGTATTGAATTATGATTGAATTGGCATCTCTTTATATGATCTAATTGCATTAGACTGATGCAATAATATATATTGCTGGATATAAGTTTGGAATGTTTTTTCTTTTTCTTTTGGAGGACCTTGAGATGAAATTTGTTGGAAATTTTAACTGAATTGAATTTAATCTTTATCAATTAGCTGTGCAGCTCTTCAGACTCCCTAACTGACCATATTTTGATGTTGGCCTGGAAAAAGCAGGATCCCAGTTGAGATTAGGTAAAGTTGGCTTTAAATTCACAAGATAATATTTTACATCTGTTGAGTACTACAGAAAAAGTATGCACTAAACATGAATATTAAAGAAATGTTCCGTGAAAATATTTTCTAATTACTTTATGCATTCTTTTAAAGGAGCCAAATGTTCAAGAAATTCGGATGTGGCCCGCAGGCCTTGAGTTTGACGTGTCTGAACTACCGTAGATATTTTCAGCTAAAAAGACTTGGGAAATTGCCAAGTGATAAAATATTGATTTAGGTCTGTTAAACCGTTTTGGTATTTTTCACAAAGTCAATCAAAGACATTGAAACAAATTGTGTCTATGTGACAGGCGGCTGGTTACAAAGTGTCGACATTTTTTTGGAACCTGGATCACTGCCAAGTTCTCTATGAGATGTAGACTCAACACTGGTTCAACAACTAAGTTTAGTGCCTTTTCATGTTCGAACTGGGTCAAAGTTAAACGGCTTACAAAGACAAAGAAATAAGAACATCCCTTTGTAATCGGTGAGGTTTTACAGGACAAGCAAAGTCACTCGAAACTAGGTGACCTGGAAACTTAAATGGTATCACTTCAAAAAATTAGCCATAACTCAGGGTTATCACATACTCTGAACTGTTGAAGTAGAAATGTTTCTACTTGGTATTTATACCAACACTCAGAAGTATTAGATCCTCTTCATTCCAAACATGGATGACAGCATTATCAAAGTATGTGTTCAACTAATGTTTCTCAACAAAATACCGACTGGGGAGAAAGAAAATGATTGCAAAACTCTTACAACGACAATGTGACAGTAGGCCTCAGGAACGTGTTCCACTTCGAGATCACCAGTTAGGGAATTAGTCAGCGCTAATGTGGCCACTTTGCAAGATCAAACACTAGAAGGGTTAGTCACTGGCACCAGGACTGTATAATAAGCATAAAAACATGTCGGAGCAGGAGGTCTAATTTGCAAAATTCTTCCTTAGTCAAACACTAACAGTAATGATGAAAACCTGACTTGTACATCTGTTTATGACAGCCACCTCAGGCAAAGTGTGAAAGGGCTGAATCAAACATAATTCATTATGTTGATGTAACGCTTTCTTTCTTTCTTTCCTTTATTTTTTTATTTTTATTTTTTTTACAAACTCACCACCTTCATCCTGCACACACAGACAGACACAGGCAGCTCTCTCTTCAGGTGCCATGACGTTTATCTAGATCTCACCATATATCTTTGGGATATGCAGTAACTCTCTCAGCTTAACTTGCTGGGCCCTGTTCCTGTCCAAGGTGCCTCGAGGGGGTTTTACAGCACACCTGTGTGTCAAACAGGACTCGAGCTGTCCTGAGCTTTATTTCTTTTTTTTTTTTTTTTTCCAGCAGTGTCCTTGCCTCCTGGTGGCTTGAGAGCGGAAGCACAGATCATGAAAAAACATAAGCCATCTTCAAACACATACATAAAGGCCTCTGCGGATGCTTTTATCATGCTGCACATTAGCCATGCTCCGTTCATACATGTGACTGGGTTCCCTCAAAGGTGCGCTCGTATCATATGTGTGCAGCCCTGTCATCTGCATAGACGCGCATGCACACACACCAAAAGCACATTCATATTAGCATGTTGTCATGGTTGTGTGAGCGGCAGCTGGGTATAAATTGCAAACGGGTCTAGCGTAATGAGGACTGATGGCTTATGCCTGCTGTATATTCCAGGAGGGTGTCTTCTGACAGCTTTGGGAGCCGATAAAGTAATAACTAATAATGTGCAGATAGCAGCGCCACTGTGTGACAACTGTGCTGAAAGAGGCTGTGTGTGACTGAGGGAGTGACTGAGCGGCAGGGACGGAGAGAAAGAAAGAGAAAAGCAAAGTGAGAGGATGGGGGAGATGAGAGAGAGGTGGGGGGGGGGCTGTGCTGTTGGGGCTTCCTTTCAAGTTTCAAACACAACCTCCGGTGATGGTTTCAAACCTAATTCACTACCTCCAATAAACACACAGGCAGAAAGAGAATACATAAACTGTTTAACAATCACTCACTTTGAAAAAAGAGGGAACAGAACAGAGGAAGGGGGGCGACTTAGGTATCCATCCGGCATTGCCTTTTTATAATCCGTCAAAACTATAAACAGAAATTGAAATAAGAAGAGCTCAGATAGGTGTGCAGGAGAAACACGAGGGACAGAGTAGGCTGCGCTTCCCCACCTCCCTTTCTCAAGGTTCAACATGGAGCCTCCTCCATAAATCATAGTCCCCACCGCAAGAAGACTGACGAGTGTCAGAGTGACAGATGACACTGTGCATACTGCTTTCTGCCTCCTCTCCTTCTTCCACTACAGCTTTGCAGGAGTCCAATCCACTGTCTTATTGATAGGCGTTCTGGCTCGGTAATGCAGAGCAGGCGAGCACCACAACAAATACAATAGCAGTCTGAGTACACTGTAGAAAGAGTTGCAGAGAGCCAAGGGGTCAGCTGAAGTTTAGTCTTGGCTCGCTGAATGTTGACTACTTATTCTGCAGATTTTCTGCTCATTGTTAAACTCTTTAGAGTTTTCCTTTACTACGGGAAAAAACAACCACCTGGCAGCATACAATCCAAAGATGACAGCTTTGAGGGAGATTTAAAGGCAGGCCAGTCTTTTTTCATGGTATACCACTGTAAAGAACTTTAAAGTAAAGGCTTTCTAAAGCCTGACATCTTGCATGCCAACTAGTTCCACTAAAATAAGTTCAACTCCAAGAATATTTTGCAGAGGCACCATGGTTGATTCTATCCATGCTCTATGAATGTGGTTCATGTAATGAAATTCAGACCAGTCATTTTAAGATGGGGCCATACGCTTCCACACCACATAGATATATAGCTGCCTTTGTTAAACAAGCATAAGTTATAGTTTGACAGTATTCACTCAGTCAACATGAAGGCCATGGTAAATATGCATATAGTTTTTTTGTTTTGTTTTTAAATCTAGTTTTATTGCAGTCACATGGACTTGGTCCAGAAATCTAACCTTTGAAATAAGTACATCTATTTAATGAAGAATTATTATTTTACTGACCTTTGTTTTCTCCAAAATTACCAGTACTATTGCCAAAAGGAGAGCGCTTGAACTTCTTTAATAACACTTCAAAATATTGAAGGATGCACAGAGATATCATTCCTCATTACTCCTCATACAATCTCTCTAGACTGCTCAGTCATGGATCCTCTTGATTCACTCTTCTGTGTCAATTTATCCATATGTTTTAGACAGTAAAGAATATCTTCATTTTTTTTTTTTTATAAAAAAAACCTCTTGCTATATCAAATAGAACCAAACAATATGTCAAAGCTACTAAGGCCTTTCTTTAACAGAAGCCAGTCTCCAGCTTTAGAAATCCTCCACCATACATAAGAGTTTACATAAGATGTTTTTCCACATATCCATCTTTCGCTTCACACCAAAACCACAGAGTGTTTGTTGGTGCTTGTGATGGTAGGACAGAAAAGTCTACTTGGCTTATCTCCATAGCAATCAGCTGGCATCGCTATAGTATCTGATAGTTGTGTTGAAGACCATGTTTTTTTGTTGTTTTTTTTAAATAAACATGAGTCCTCCTCCAATCTGGTTGCCAGAGGTTAGGGGAACATGAACTCTGTTTCACTTCATATTTATACATTTTCTTATACTGGAATTAGCGTATTTTCCCCACAATTTTAGAAATGTGCTATAATTAACAGCAGTGAATTTTAAAAAAATATGTGTAAAATTTTGCAACTGGAATAAACAGATTTATTTATTTTAAGGCTTTTTACACATGTACATTTCACAGCAGATAAAAACATTTAGTCTCCATTTTTGTAAAATGTAAATCAAATGGGCCACACTTTCTTCTTAATGCCACATAGGTCAGATTATATTGCAGTATGTGACAGGTTAAGACGGAGAATATTAAAGACGTAATGACAAAGCAGGAAACGATGCAATGCTAACATTTCCAGGTATAACAATACATTGTAATTATCCATATACTAATCCCTACTTGACATACATAACATCTTAGGTTTTATACCCTTAATTTAGATTTTGGGACTATGTGGAAAAATCTGTACTAATACAAAGACAAACTAAACATTCTAGCACTATGCGTGCAATCTGCACAAACCATCAGCCCAAATTTTGGCCCCAGTGTTAATCTATTTACTTTCAGATCAGGGTGGAACGGACCAGCTGCACAGTCAACTTTGATCAAGTTTGGTTGTAAACGAAAATAAAGTCGTGGCAGGAGGTCGAGGGAGGGGAAAGGGAATAAGAAAAGAAGGGGAAAGAGGGAGAATGCACTTTAGGAGTGTGGTTATGTTTCAAGAGGTAAACCACAGGTTGGGTCTGGTGTAGCGGGGCTGATCTGTGTTTTCCTTCAGTTTGATTGGGTCTCTCATTAGGAGCCAGGCCCTGAAACCCGAGCTCCGCCTAATGCCTTGCCGTGTTTAGAAAAGCGCAGAAACCATTTGGCTGTAATAGCGGCCTTTTCAAAAACAAACATCTGAAATGAAAGAAGGACAGAGTTGCAAAAACCAACGATGGATTTATTTTGAAAAGGAGGCATTGGAGACATGACCATGAAAAATCATAAACTGCAGCTGTAAAGAAAATGTTGCAGACTTCACACTGAAGGTACTCATTGCTTAGAATCTTTTTGGTACTACATCCCTTTTCGTGCATGGTGGTTCATCTGACGTTCTGGATTTCACTCACCTTCAGCCTCATCATGAGATCTGTCAGAGAGTTACCTTATACACAACAGGCCCTCATTCCACACTGATGGTGTCACAAGATAAGCTGCTCTCTATCTGTCACTTGTCTGTAATTTACTGCTACTTCTTTTCCTCTTCTTTTTTTCTCTCTTTCACACAAATTGCATCTCTTTCGCCTGCAGCCGTTCAATCTGCTGTGAAAGTCAAGAACATTTCCAAAAGTCTCAGATGCCGCCACAACATTTACTGACTTCAGTAACCGTTACCAAGGGAATCCTTCCATATGTATGAACACAGTAAAGACAGGTAGTCAAAAACACTGAAGTCTTCATGTTTTAACTTGCACAAACCACCGTAATGAGCTTGAAGTTCTTTCTTTCATGTTAAACACCAAGGATGCTGTTTATACCTCAGTCATGTATTTTCCCATGACTGAGGTAATAGCAAAGTCAAGGGGGAACTGGGTTTTGGGCCAGAGGTCAAGAGTGCTGGGTGCAGACCTGTCCCGAGCTGAGTCCTTCTTGCTCAGGGGGACAGGCCATCAAAGCCAGAAGGCCACCCTGCTCAGAGAAGCATCAATGGACCTCAGGGTTCCCAATAGTGACAGCTCCCATGTCACAGCCAGCCTTGTAGAACACAGGCAATGCACCCCGGGGCCCCGCTGAGGGACAAAAATGCATACAGACACCTGTGTCTGGAGCTGTAATTTGTCTCCTCTCATGTTCAAGGTGTTTTATGGGAGCAAAGGGACAAGGTGAAACAGCGAGCAAACGAGTGAGACCACATAAACCTTCCCTCCTTCCCTGCCTTTGCAAGCGGCACAGAGCTTATTATCTACTAACCTTCAGCAGAAAAATAAAGATGTCTGGCATGTTGTTCTTCCACTGAATGATGACTTATGGGATTGTGAAGAACTTCACAGCTTTCCAAAAGGCTGCATTTATCACTGCATAGTTTGACTGACAGACACATCAACAGGGAAGGAATATAACCAAAAGTTTACACCCAAAGTACTTTCTGTTGTGTGTGTGTATATATATATATATTTGGGTGCATGTGCGTGTGTGTGTTTGCATGCGTATGGCTGTGGGTAAACGGTGATCCCTGCCTCCCGCTCTGTATTTTATGTTGGGGTATTAGCGAGGGTCCCTCCCAGAGGCAGTGACTACACAGACTCTTCCGAGGAGGCGCTCATCAACGCCCCTGCTTTTCAAAGGCAGCTTTAGCCAGTGCCATTCAAAGCAATCAGCCCAGTCAGGGTCTGCCCATCCAGCTCAAATCCCTTCATGGCTATCAGAAGAACTCTGAGCTGGGCCTGCTGGGGGCAAGGCAGGGACGGGAGGTGGGATTTGCTCAGAAGGGATTGTGAAAAAGGCCGTGACACACTCTTATTTATGCCCCAGTAGCCCCCCAACAAAATACATATATGAAATAAATAATTTAAAAAAGATAGGGGTGAGGCGATACCCTCCAACAGAAGTAATGGAGCCCATCTTGAGTTTTGCACATACTTATGCTCACAGTCAAAGTATGCAAACGAGCTTTCATACACCAATGCATTAAACACCGTTATCCACAATGGTGAAGAAGTCAACCCTGTAAATCATGATTCATCTACCATAAGACATTGATTTGTTGTGGTGGAGAAACTAAAGAAGAGCTGATTGTCAGCAGCAAAACTGGGAATTAATCAGCAGAATAAGCTTGTGGACACAACAGAAAAAGTAGCAGGGCCTTCTCAAGTTGTGATAATTACTTTCATAGCTAAGTTATTGATAAAGCAACTTTTAACTGACAACAGGTACAAAGTTGCAGTTAATTGTGTAATGGACTGTAAACGTCCTTATCATGACAACCTAAAAATTTAAACTAAGGGACAAAAGACTATATAATCTAGCTTGTTTTATAATTTTAAAAAATGATCCACTTTTTCAGATTGTCACTTTAAAGATCTTGGTTTTGTTTTAGTTAGTTAGTTCAGTGGGCGGGGGAGTTTATCTACACAACAACCAAAAATGCATCAGAAGTGTGTCAAGGTGCCCTCATATCTTTGCGGTGTGGGCAGTACTGAGGAGGGTCAGCCAAATCTTCAGTGTCTTGTTTTCCATCTTCATCTAAATCCAGTAGTTCCCTTTGAATTGCTGCAGCTGAAATACATAATAAAGCTCTCCTTTGGAAAGGCTGAGCTAATCACAGCAGCAATTGGGATGGAGATACAGTAAATGAGTTGTTTATTCAAAGGCTGAGGTTTTTTGCCATACAGTAAATGCATTCACTGTTTTTAAGCACAGACATTTGTCATGATTTGCAGCTAAAGCAAACCATTGCTGCACGAATGATTGTTTTGACATGTCAGACATGCATTTCAAATAACTGAGAAGCAAAACTTGTCGAAAAAATAAACGAACTGGGCTTGTTGCAAAGTCAGATTGATTAACATCATCAGATCAAAAGGTCAGAAAAATGCTGTCTTTGCAAAAACTATATTTGTGATTTAACTGCTCTATAATAAATTACTATAAAAATAAAATAGTCAACCTATCATAGAAAAATGATATAAGAAAATATAAGTCTTGCATCTTCTGAAGTATTCAACAGGTTAAAGTATGGCTCTGTATTTAGCCCCATTCATCTTTTTATAAACTTTCACTTGTTTCCCAGTCCTACTGAAGAAAATCATCCTCACATAATTCTGCTGCCTCTGTTTCATGATGGCAATGATGTATTTATGGAGTTAGCCACAAAGCATTTCACATGCACTGAAAAAAGTAGATTTCTGGTGTCATCTGACACCTTCTATCACATATTTTCTGTGTCCCATACATTGTTTAATACAAACCGACGAGATGACCTCTAATAACAATTAGAACATTGTTCAGATAACAACAACAATTAGGTCATCTCATCAGTCTGCAATTCAAATATTCTGTGAGTTTTCCATGAAACAAGAAACTCATTTCTGCAGTGAACAACTAAGAACTATATTTATTTGAGTTCTGAATGGCTATGGCATTCTTCTGGGTTTACTATACAACTGTTGTTGACTTCTCCGATTAATGTTCTTTTTGCCCGGCCAGTCAATTTGTGTGGATTAACATTTCTTTGTGGATTTGCAATTGTGCCCTACTCTTTAAATGTTTCGATGGTGAATTAAATGTCCTCCAACCTGAATCTGCTTTGAAGTTCTCCACATCTTTATCCCTCACCTCCATGTTGTTTTTCTTAGTCTTCATGACACCATTTTACCACTAATGTTCTCCAACAATCCTCTGAGGCCTTTTACGACAGAAACTGGATTCATACTGAGATCCAATTACACACAAGTGGATCCTATTTAAAGTTCATATGAAAGGGTGCTCAGTCACGTAAAATCCCAATACAATACATTAAAGTTTGTGCTTGCAATATCAAGAAATGTGAATAATGTCAAGCAGTGTGAATACTTTTGCAATGAACTGTGTGAACTCTGTTAATTCCGTAGCCTTGAGCTAAGGACCTGGAAGACCACTAACATTATGCATAATAGCAGACACAACTAGTTAACTCTATGAGCTTTGCCATCAGTGGCCTTGCTGTCAGCTCCAAAGGATAAAGGGAGGGAAGATTAAGAAGGAAGAGCAGTTCAGTCTCACGTACACTCTTACTGATATGAATCAATGTGCAAACCGAGCACAGAAAAACAGAGGACATCTTGACCTAAAACAGGACAAGAGGCTGCAAACGAACAAGAAGAGGTTTAATGGCTCAAACTTTGATAAAAACTATCAGCAGAAGAGGTTTTGGACTAAAAAGGAAGAAAATAATCTCATACTAAAATTTCAAAGCACTGGTACTTTCAAGCCCAGGACAGTCAGGATATTAGGAAGGTAAAGAGGCCTACTGAGTGCCAAGCTATCTTGCCCTGGCACTTAATCAAAGGGATTAAGAACTGGGAAGCGAAACTCACAGGTTATCCTCCAGGAAGCATACCAAGTAGTTATCAAAAACACAGAAGTTCAAAGCAACTCAATTTTCCTATACTAGAAGTGTTTTGGTCAGAGCCCCGAGGCTTGTCTCTAGGTTAAAGAATCCAGTTAAAAATGTTGCCGTCTGCATGCTTGTGAGGCTGAAAAAGTTGGCAACTTCAAGAGTCTCAGCTCATGCAACTAAACACAGATCCACTGGTAATAATCAGAAACAAGCTCTGTCCTCAAAAGACTTGATCTAACAAACAACTGTCACCCAAGAAGGGGATGGGGGCGGGGGGTGGCAAGTTTTTGTTACAATTACTTCAAGACATCATTACAGCAAAGAGTGGAGCAATCTGTTCCTCATGTTATCTGTAGGACAGCAGGATAGTAGCAGCACAAAACAAAATGGAAAGCTATTCTATTACAACATCCAGGATAGTTGCCAAGCTATCTACACACATATGCAATGCTTAAGTGGTAAGTATGAAGATTTCCTTTGACATGTATAATTAGACAAGTATAAGGCCTTTGGTTTGAAGTCTAATTTGAAGAGTTTGAAAGTGAAGGCATGTGACAAATCCCATGACTCCTCAAAAAGTCGCAGTGGTTTCTGCAAAATGCTGTGGTGCTTTCCAGCAGCCCAACGAAGCTCAACCAGAATGAGGATGGCATGCGCCGCAAAGTACTGAGCGGGTTTAGAAGTTAGAGGCTCAATTAGGGTTGGGGCCTCTCATGCTGATGACACGTGCCGTCATGCTACAATAAGTAGTCTGAAAACAAAACAGATGAAAACAAAAGGAAAAGAAGAAATTTGCTTTGACTGTTTAAAAGAACCCTAGTGCCAAAAATTCTGACGCTGCACATGAATGCATGTAGAACCTCAAATTTCTGCACATCATTTTCACTTATTCCGGTTCAGATTATGTTAGGTCAGTAAAACCAGTTTCTAAAGTCTTGCACCACTTGGGCAAAACATCTATAAACATGCACCAAATTTCTTTTAAAGGTATTACAAAGACTTAAGTGCAACTGCATAGCCCAACTATCACTTAACATGAAATATTTTTTAGACATTTTAGCTCATGCGGACCTTGTTAGGATGAAATCAGTCTGGACGCATATTCGCCGTGTTCATTACCAAATCCTCTGACCTGCCAGGATCCTGGTATGGCTTCGATATACAGCCCCATCTGTCCGACGTTAGGACTATTGGAAACAGATGGACCTTCAATTGTATTTTCGTTCAAATTGCAAAATAGCTACTTGGAAAAGAAGCTAAAATAACATACAAACAAGAGCAACTATGATAACAACTCTGTCTGGAATGGAATGAGTACAGTAAGAGATCAAAAACATAAGGCGTACAAATTCAACTGCCCTTTGAAAAGGGATCACCCATGCCCCCCTCCCCCCCTTACATTGCAGGCCCAGTATTGATTTACTCTGCAATTTTGTGTTTCTCTCTCCCCACGCAAGCTTTACAGTTTCTGTTGAGCAGGAAGACTGGGAAAATAGCACTCACCAGATTTTTCCAAAGCATGAAAAATTGATATTTTGCTTCTTTTTCGACTAAAGGAAAATGGAGGAAATGCTGAAGACGGTATTTGGAGACAAGAACAGAAACCAGAACTAAATATCAAGGTTCTAGAGTAAGTTTAATAAACTATAATGGATAACAGCAACACGGAGGCCAATTGTATTTAGAAAATTTGGACCAAAACCTTAATCTATTACATTCTTTGAATGCTATAACGCCACAATGTGGGTTACAATGACTTCTGTAAGAATTTTTCAAACAGTTCTACTCATTGACTGCTTTTCTACTTGATTTAAAATCATAAAACAAAAGCAGAGTCTCCTTTTTTGTTCCGAAAAAAGTGTTTCTGCACAGCCTCCCCTCCTCTCTTTGAAACCCTGCAATTTTCAGCCACAAAATGGAAAGAACAGAAAAACAGCCCTCTTTTTTAAGATATTTCAGTCCAAATCACATCAAGGTATAAACAGTGAGCCCGGAGCACATCTCCCATTCTTTTTCAAAGTAAGTCCTGCTGTTCCATTTCAAATACCTTGGGGTTATGGGTCATAATGCACTTTCCATCTTCTGAACACGTTTATTCAGGCATCCTACAGTAAATAGGGGGCAGATTCAACATCAAATATCTCTATTCCCCACATTGGCCCTTTCGTCTGTTCTCAGTGGAAGTGTGCTTTTGGGTAACAAAGTAATAGATTCTCTTCTTTTCCTCCTAGACTCAGAATACTAAGTGGCAATATAATTGATGCACGTGTTGAATATACTGTTGCTGTCTTTAGTGTCACATTGTGTTAAGAACGGCCGTAGGTAAGCATAAAATCCATCAGAATGGCAAAATGACCAAGACCTAAAGATAACATAAACTCAATATATGTCAGGAAATTAAATTAGTGATGGCTTATTTTATGACTCAAAGCTCCCAAGCCATTAAAAGGGTAATAAATGTGTTATAAAGCTCTTACAAGCCCCTTAGGTCACTAGGGCCGAGCTGCAGAGTTGTTTACGAGATTGTTTATTACAGGGTTAGCTTATCTGTATTTAGCGCAAAAATAGTTGGCTAAATCAAACTCCATAAATAGCTGCTTTATTGGTCAAACTACAACAGATATATTAACCTCTATATTATGAAGAAAATACAAGCATCGAGTGGCAAGGTGAGTAGAGTAGAAGAGAGAAGGGGAGCTAAAAAGAAAGTGGTAAAAAAAAGAGGGCAGGGTGACAAGCAGGTGGCTTCATATTGCCTCTATCCACCACATATGTCTGGTCCACTGCAGAGCTGACAGCCAGGGACACAATGTGTTGACCTGAGGGCCTGTTACAGACTTGCAAGGGGATAAATATAGAGTAGCAGGACAGCATAGGTGTCTTAAATGACATATCTAATGATGCTCATCCTCTGCAGTCTATTTTCACTGAGCAGAAAAGGGTTATGAGAACACAGCTGTGGTGCGATGGGAAAGCCTCAGCTCCAACTGCTGGTAAGTAAACACTGATATCAGCAGAACTGTGTCAATTACTGTACCTTTTGTGCACTTCGACCAACACCCTCCATCCTTTTCCATTAGCCATGTGCACAATGTAAACATCCACAAGTGTGCGCCTCATTTAGAGGAATGCGTGGGATTCTTAATAAAGTTTTGCATTTGAGTGTGTTCAATTTGCATATGAGAAAGCAGCTTTGAAAAGACTTGTCTATAATGCATAAGAGCCTTTTAGGCGGTGTTTACTGCAACACTCTATTCCTCCCACTGACAATCCATGCACGGGTTTGCATCATTTTGTGAGACATGCTAGTTGTGAATTATTCAGCCGCTCGTCTTTGCCACAGCACCGCATTTAACAAACACGAATGTGCGTTTGCATAGAGGAAGACAGAGGGGTCTACAAGGATACTACGGCGACACCTCAGTCAGTCCCTTTGGAGAGGTGGGAATCCTATTACGGAGCCGTCAGAACCTGTCAGATGCCTGCAAGAGGGGAATACAGTGTACACCACCGGTCCATTTACAGGCTGCATGCTCCGTGTACTTTTAAGGGGCCCTGGGCCTCGAGTGTCATGAGCAAAGGAAAACACAGTTCAATTTCCTCTCGCATGAGCATTAAACGAGCACCTTGACTGTACCAAGCCCCATGCATAATTCACTGCCAGTGATGTTTTAAATGTTACTGAAATATAGATGGTTGTGTATGCAAATTTGGTAGCGCTTCTGCATGCTGTACTTGCTAAACAGACAACAAGAGAACAGGCTGGCATGTAGACAGCACCTTTCGGCCACAGACATTATGCAGTTCCAATATGTGTATGTTGGGGGTTGTAAGCTGTAAATATTACTGAGGCTCCTGATGAAAAGTAAGTTTTAACTACAGTTGCTATATGCGTGGAGGTCCTATTGTGGGAAAATTCAAAGAGCTACGTTTTAGATGAGGGCTTGTTGGATTTAGGCATATAAATCAAGATAGACAACTGTTTCATGCCGTTTCTGAGCACTGAAGGTCAACTGGCTAAAACATCTCACAGATACAGACAAATCCAGCAGTCTGAAAATAATTTCATTTGCAAAAAAGAAATAAAAAAACAAAGGAAAGAAAGAAAAAAAGAAATGGGACATTGACTGTGTGGAAAGAGCAACATCCACCAACTTACAGTGTTACTTCACTTTTTAAAATCTACTGTTAAAAAACTTTGAACTGACTGATAAGCTGTTTTAAAATCAATTAAATTCTTGTGTTCTGTGCCTAGTAGCTTTAAATGAAATAAAAAGCAGAAACCTGAACAGTTCAACTTGAACTGGTGTACGTCAACAGTGATGCTCTATTTTCTGAGAAAACATCTATTGGTCTTGAGAAGAACTGCAGCGTAGAGGACCACTGTCTGTGTCTTTGTGAAGGGATGTTGATTGGAGAGGAGGAGAAGGCAGATTGCTGGTGTCACATTTTATAAATTAGGGAGGAAACATCTTCATCCCACAGTTGGACCCCTCCTCTGCTCTCTCTAACAATCCTCAAACGTTGTATGTGTGTTTGTGCACATGTCCATAGTTTGGGCAAGTCTCAGTCCGATTCCCAGCAGTGAATCCTTAACAGGGCCTTCCTGCAGGGCTGCCAGGCTGTCCAGATCCCCCACCCACCCACTTCCACCCCTGATGGGACAACAGCCCAGCTGACACCCCAGTGGCTTTGCCAAAAAAAACCAGGCCTTCGACCCACAATCTGCTTCCCTGAACCTGGTGGGGGGACGGTGAGGAGAGGAAGAGAGTAAACACAATTAAGCATAAAAAAAGGTAAAATATAAGAGGGTACCATATAATCAGATGTGCTGTTGAAAAGGCTAGAAATACAGGTGAATTTACTAAAACATTCTTTAAAGGGATGAAATGAAAAACTCATTCTACTGAACTAAATGATCATGAGGATACCCAGCATTGGTTAGAGTTTGCAAGCTCCACATTAGCAAAAAACAGTGTAGTTGTGTTTTATGCTCAAATATGCAAAATAGTGACCAATAGCTTTTAGATTTGTATCTAACAAATTTGTTTTCATTCTATGAAATGTTTTTTCAATGCATAGGAAAAATTAATTTACTTTCTGAATTCCTTGTACAATGAACAATACTGGACAGCATAATCTCAGTCATAACCTTAACTAATCAGTACAACATGCACAAAGAAATTAAAAGGTACAGCACACACTTTTTGGTGTGTCCCATCACATACGTACAGTAAAACCGGCCCTTTCAGCACAAAGGTGCAGCTGCCAAAGCTGCGGTGTCACTGCTGTTCACTGGTGTCGAACAGTGTGTTAACAGGATGTGTAATGCGGTGTGCTGGTGCTGTGCCGCAGCCAGGACTGGGTGGCAGCAGCACGGTAGGCTACAGTAGGCTGCTTATCATGAAGCAGTTATGTAGCTGCTCTGCTGGGCCAGTCTAATTACAGGAGAACAGCGTGCACCAGTCTGGGCCTCCAAATGGCACCATATGTTTTCCCAGACTAACCGGCTGAATAAATGCCATTTAACCATCCAGGATGCGCAGTACTCTGTGTCCGGGAATCAGTCACTCACACTCTCGTAAAACCATTCACCCACCCAAAAAAAAAAAAAAAAAAAAGTCCTACTAGGCCTATCATCCTGCTTATCCCAACATGTGTACTCACATCTTCCTGTGTAGTTTAACTTTTAACAAATTCCATTATCAGAGTCTGGGTGACGGAGTTGGACAGTGATTCGGCGACTACGCTTTAACCATGTCAGCTCAATAAAAGAACCTTGTTAATAGCAAACAGCGCTTTGAAAAAGACAGCTTCATTCCTGGGTGTGCCACAACTGACGTAAACAGTAACATAATCAATCACAGCCCTGTTTGTGACACACCAATGCAAAGTAGTGTCTCACTGCGAAGTGGAAGGTTTTCAATTTGCTAGACAAATTGAAAACTTCTGAAAGGTTGGACATGCATTTGCAGAACACAATTCTTACTCTGATACCCCTATATAAAAAAGAAGACATCTCCTAATTATTGAATAATGTAAGTTGAGAAGAGATGCACATCAGGTGGGAGACTTGGTTGATAGGACAACTATTAGTCAAGCACTGTAGAACATTTTTTAAGAAACAATTTAAGAAGAAAGCAAATATTAAATTAAACTCGTATCATGTTTGGAGTTTGTCAAAAACCATATGAACATTTTGGCCTAGATGAAACTCCTTAGCTGAAACAAGCTGACTGCAGTATTGTGCTGTGGGGATGCTTTTCTTCAGAAAAACATTGAAGTAAGTGGTTGTGACGTGATAAAATGTAAATCATCGGCCCAAAAGACAGCCTACATATATTTTGTATTTCTTTTACTCTGGACCTTTTAATTCTGCTGTAAGCCTAATACAGCACGTCTGATTTGTGTGATGTGGATTACTGAAACCCAGTCTGAGTAACATGCAGAACCAGCGCTGGGCCAGCAGCTGTTGCTTGTAAGTTGTGGCCATGTAAGATTAAAGAGAGTTTTGTTGAATGTTTAATTTTGCTTTTTTTTAAATCCTGTTCCTCTAAACACACTTTCCTGTGTCAGATGATTTCCCCGCTGCACTCAACTTCATTGGAAGGCTGTTAATCAGGCATTATTATCAATGTGTTTACATAAAGCCAGAGAATATCTAATCTGTGCTATTTTCCATGTAATTGTGGCTCAGATCTCTTGTTTTTCAATCTTCTGACATGACATTAGAAATCACAGACTATATGATACAATAATGAAAAAAAATATTAACAAAGGTCTGATTAAAGTGATTGGAACTCATTTTTCTGCTTGAATTTTACAATATTTCTCTGTTTGACTGAATGACAGAATGCAATCACAGCATCCGTGATAACAAGAGCATAATACTTTGTGGCAGCGAAAAGCTGAAAACATTTCTATCGCAACCTCTTTTTCTGGAAAAGCTCCCCCGTATCACCACAAGATAGACCTATCACACGTCATCAGTTTGTTAATGAGAACAGCCTAGACAGAGGCGCTTACAGATGCCAATCGAGGACAGAAAACAAAAAGAGAATGTAAGTAAATACGGACTGTAATTAGTATGACAAGGTTGAAAGAAGAGATAACACACGGCAACAGCCCAAAGGCCCGCGCTTTCACACATGCACGTGCACACGTAAGCCTCCACGTGCACGGGACACACACAGACCCCTGATGGCACCATCACACACATGCTTGGAAGGAATCAAATGTTTTAATCAGCTTGCTACAGCACATAATGAGGATCCTCTAAGCCCTAGCTATCAGTTGCCATCGGCCACTTAGTTGCGCCTTCAAAGAGCTGATTTTTCACTTCTTCTACAACAAGCTTAACACAGTAGCTATCAAGAGGGAACACAGTCTGAGTATGTGGTGTAAAAAATAATAATAAAAAAAAAAAGACAGGAAAAAGGCAAAGAAGCTTCAGTAGGTGATGTAGACTCTACAGTAAAAGCAAAGAGGCAGTTAAGTTAAGGTGGACAGGATGGTGTAGTTTCTTGGGAAAACGTGTGCAAGTCATTTGTCATCACTGTGATTTACAGCATGGGAATGCTAAAGCGTATCTGTCTTGCTCTTTTTGGAGTTCAGATGAAAGGGTATCTCATGCCACATCACACTTAAACCTGACAGTACAGGTAACAACACTACCGCACTGTATCAGATTTTTCCCTCACTGTTGTCACAAACACACACACATCTTCTGATGCTGCATATTATGCACCTGGGCGAGCCACACCTGCTGCATTACACAAGGCGTTCACATGAATCAGTCAAGCCGGGTGCAGACACACCAGTTTCTGTAGAACTGCAAGCACAGTTGAATTCTTACTCAACTTACCGGCTATGCATGCGTGTGTGGGTGTTTGTGCGTGCGTGTACGTGCGCTGGAAAGTGTATGCAAGGGTATGCACAGAATGTGTGCAGGTGGGCCTCCTGTTGCAGTTTGTGGCCTCCTGCCCCAGCCCTAACCTCTGTGATGAAGACTCTCAGGTCTCCAGCTGGAGAAGTGATGACCTGAGAACAGCACAAAAGAAAAACATTCGTCCTTGTGTCCTTGTCTTCTTTCAGTTGCAGAAACGGGTCGACCTGCCTAGGAACATCATTAGGCTGTCAGCCTTTAAATGACATATTGTACTTCAGTGTT
Source organism: Poecilia formosa (assembly GCF_000485575.1). NCBI lineage: Eukaryota > Metazoa > Chordata > Actinopteri > Cyprinodontiformes > Poeciliidae > Poecilia > Poecilia formosa. The sequence goes on along the minus strand of NW_006799985.1, from coordinate 1,881,407 downwards.
TCTTTTCATTTCCTTTAGCACTCTTGTCTTAACTGGATGGTTCAACATTCTTGACAATGTGGTTAAATCTACAACAAGTAAGGTAAGTACTTAACATGTGTTTCTTCCACCAAAAACACATTTCAAATGGAGCCATTGAAGTGGAATTCCCATAATAATCCACACAAACAAGCAATTCACAATAAATTAACCTATAAATAAAGTTGTGTATAATAAGTACTAGCAATGATGGAAGGACAAGAATTGAGCATATAACAATAAAAGAAGCAGTAAAAAGATAAACAAAATCAAAAAGATTATTTAGAACAAAATTCTGCACCCTATTAGTGCAAATTAACATAAATTGCTTTTGTCCTAATTATTACCCTATATAACCCCTCCCTTTACCTAGGTCTGACATCAAAAGTAAGTCATGACAGATAACACCAAAGAGCTGTCTCAACACCTTCTTATACTTTTTGTTCTCAAATACACTGTTGGTATTGGTTGCAGACATTTTCGAGCCACAATCTGAAAGTGGAAAAATTATCATGTTACCTTAAACTAGAAAGTCCTATTCTAACAAGTTATGCCACGCTGTTAGAATGACTAACATGTTAGTTATTCTAAAACCTTAGAATGACTAAAACATTAGTCATTCTAACTTGTACCTATTTGAATAAGTAGGTACAAGTTTCTCATGAAAGCAAAAAGTATTCCACTAAATCAAAATTACCTCTGTGTAAACTCAGCATGCTCAAATTTGGTCAAGGTTTTCCAGAGAGCATCTCAATAAATCTATGAAGCACTGAGAAAATATGGCTGGGTCATAAACATACAACCATGTAACTCTTTAAACACTGTGTGTTTTAAATGTCACATAATTTAAACATGGTTCATGTCACATAATTTCAATCCAAATTAAAATTTATTGAAAATCCAATGTATAGAAGATAGTATGGAAGTATGAGTCAAAATCCTTGCAAGCGCCTAGTTTCTCTCAATCATCTTTAGTATCTTCTACTAAATCTTGTGCACAATATACAGTCCACTGTATTGCACATAATATATGAACTAAATTGCTTTGATTCCGTTCTACATCTCAATTACTTGGATAGTAACGGATATCAAGTGTAAATTTCATGTCAACTGCACCATTTAAAATTTTGTGAGGAAAACACAGAGATCTCCAAAACTTCCTAGCTTTTTAAATTAAAATATGTATTTCTGCATAAGTCTTATGTGTTTAAGAAAAGATGCCTTCATGATTTATCCATAAACTCCAACATACTGGTTAAAAACCATATTTATTTGTATGTTTGAAGACTACTTACACTACTCCTCTATCTTCCAGTTGTTACTAATTACATCAGTTGACACAGAGATGAGTGATTAACATATTCCTCCCTCATGTTCCATGTTCTGTTTCTCCATTGTAGAAAAAAACTTGAATTTCATGACACAGCTTTGCTCTTTATTGGTGTTTACAATGTTAAAACATTACCCTCAAGCAAAATATGTTTTCACAGAGCACGTCTGTACACGTCAAACCAAAAGCAAACTAACTTGAGCCTCTGTTAAAACATCCGCCTGCTGCAAAATAAATGATGCTGTTAGCTGTGGTCTCGCAGGTGAAATGTGCCGTTGCTACAATTATTCTAATGCCAGCATGCCGGTGCTACCAAATGCTGCTGTCAACCCAGGGGTTTAATTAGTTTGGCACATGTGCCACTTATAATCACCTGCCATTACCAGTTCTGGCTACATCTGCTTATACGTCTGTCAGCAGTGGGCACGCTGTGCATGTGTGCATAGGTTTATAGGTCAGTGGGTGTGTATTCTGGCAACAAAACATCATCTGTAGTTTGGCCATAAAGGGTTCACTGGACTCACTTTTATCAATGGAGTTAACAAGAAACAAACTAAACACTGCTACCTTTACTTTTACATCAATATTAAACACCCTCATACCTCATACGTCGACCACAGCGAAGACAATTTTATCAGTGATGCCGACTTGTCAGCAGCCCGTCTGTACAGGTGCATTGTGGAAGCAGAGGGGAGCGGGCCTTCATGATGTCAAACTGCACTGTGAATAGAGCTGCACCTCAGGCTGAATACATCTCATTGTGATTTCAAGAGAGCTGGAAAAAGGAAGAAGCAGCAAAGAAAATTCACGGCCGCAAGTTGAATCTCAACCCAAAACAGGAAAATTGGAATTTAAAAGTGTACCCTTCACTCCCCCTGGCATATACTTGGCTACCTCTAGGGCTGGGAGAGGGAGAAGAAGAAGAAGAAGAGTCCCAACACCCACAACCCCAAGTCCGTGTGTGTGTGTGTGTGTGTATGCATCTAATCCTACAGATTTAGATAGTTGGATATTGCAAATTTTCCTTCAATACAATAACCTTCAATAGCCATCCCTATTATTCCCAGAAAGTTCTCATTTAGCACTAAACCAAGGCTTCAATATTGTGCTGGTTGAAAAAAAAAACAACATCTATCGGGGACTTGTGTGGCTACACTAATTACAAATATCTGTAGTAATCCGGCGCCGATAAGAGAGTCATTACTCCACCAGACATTTATCACTATGGGATTGATGACCCATTTCAGAAGCAGCCTTTGTACCGGGAAGTGAAATCGCTGATATCCCTTTTATCCTACATCACTGTTGAAGCAATCCATTCGTCAGGAGGCAAGCTAGTTAGAAGTGTAATTAACAACCATGGACTTTGCCCCTAATAGAATTTTTGCAGGAAACTACAGATCGACTTAGAAGGTGATGAGGAGGGATTTTTACTGTGTTTGTCTTTCCCCACTAATTGCTGTACCACGAGGCTGTCTGTCGAGGAGAAATCTTCCAGTCTGTGTCAAGAAAATGCTACAGCAGCACTTCAGCTTCTTCCAAATGCAGAACTTACGTAAGTGTATAAATATGTAAGCACATGTATTTAAAGGTGCCTCAAAGAATCTGTCACAAATTGGTAGGTCACAGGTAAAATATGCACTCCGCTGCTTAAGTCGATGCTTTTCTCTGACTTTTTTTTTTTGTTCTTCTTCTCAAGGAAACTTATATACGCACCCACCGATACATGCAAAGAATAGAGGAGCAGATGATCACAGTAGGTAAGGAGTAAAGGTCCAGCCACCTGCCGGCCGCATCCCGTCTCTGTAGCTGTAATGAACAGAGACAGCTTGGGGACGGCCCTGCGAGCTTGTCCCCCCGCCCAGTCTTCCTGCTTCGGGGCAGCGTCGGGGGTCCCGGGGTGACAACGATGCCAGAGATGTTCCACACACTGACAGGCAGGTCTTACCTGGCCAACCTGGTGTACACATTGCCCTGGCGACACGCACGAGAACGGGGACGAATGCAGGGATGCATAAAGATGCACCTGCTTGATGTACATTTGTCCACGCTGCTGCTGCTGCTGCACGCATGTGTTCATGTACCCAGGCGTGTGCAAAAACCAACTAGCACACCCACGTGCACGGTGACCCGGTGTAATCCCTCCAGCGACAGGAGCAGCTGCAGCCGCTACGGCAGACAGATGAAATTTTCATAACTATCTCCTCCAACTTCCATCCTCACCTTCAGGATAATTTATGACCTGCCTGCCAGCCTTGAAGAGACAATATGCTTGCAATGAAATGAAGTGTTCCTGCAGTGTAGGTTATAATTAACAGAGAAGGGGAGAAAAATGTGTGTATATTGGGTTAGAGTGGGAAGGTGCGTGTGTCCTCCTTATTTTAGTTGGCGCATGTATTGCGCAACCACTTATATTGTATACATTTGTGTTTTTAATTGCTAGATGTAGTTAGCTGAAAAAAATATTTAGCTAATATAAAACATTATTTGCCACTGTTTTGGATGTTGGAAAATTAGCTCAAGTTCATCAATGTAAAGGTTTTCTTAGCATATTTTGATAAGGATTGTTCTTCCTGGGTACTTCATAGATTATGAATTCAGAGAAAACAAAATGTGGAGGTTTAGCTAAGTGAAACTTAGCTAAACTGTGAAATTGTATGTAGTCGTCGTCAGGATTTGGCTTCATCTGGTGAAGTATAACTTATAATTAGCCATGAACATGAAGGTGTGCAGTTTAAGCTTGACACCCAGTTTTGTCTGTTTGTTACTCTCAGTGTGAAACAATAAAGGAAGAAGTTCTTCACTTTCCATGCTGTGTTGATGCAGCTTATTAATCGCGTATGCCTGTCAGGCTCAACATTTGGTTTTATTTTTCAATCATTTTGGTACTTGACACAAGAAAAGAATGATTTTTCTAGCATTGTGAGAATACAATAATTGGCTAATTGTTAGTCAAAAAGGCAGCTGAAGTTCAGTATATAAGTTTAATTTACTAGGGCAGTGAACATTAAATTTAAATGTGCCAGAGTTGGCCAAAAATGTTTCTTTTTAAACTTGTTATTCCTGGAAACTTTTACTGCATCATCCTAGAACCAAATAACAGCAAAAACAAGAACACATATGGAATCGATCTAAAAAAAACAAGTATGTGTACTGTATATTCATTTACATCAACTATCATAAGTAACTTAAAACACTAATTTGTAAAAATAAAACAAAACTAACCTAAATTAAAAAGTTCCACTGACAGTAAATGACAACGTTGACAAAGCCTGTTGGTGCCAACTTTCTAATCACCTGAATGGAGTTCCAGGAAAAAGATGCAACTTCCCCTACTGTCAATCCACAGTTGAACTGTGTTTAACCAATTTTTTTTTAGGTTGAATTTCATTAGCCACACCAATTCTAACCGTTAGATTCAAGAAGTCGCAGGGTAGAGCTTGTCTGACAACATACAGTTGACTTGAAGATCTAAAAAGCCAAAAGATTACACACTAATTTAAAGAAAATCAAGAACAGAAGAGAAGTCACAGAAACGCACCGGTCTGTAAAGGATTACAGAATTATATCTAAGACTTTGTGACATCCTGTGGAGCACAATGAGAGCCATTACATTCAAATACAGAAAACATGTGGCACTGGTGAACAGAGCATCAATGACCTTTGAGTGGCCTGCTCTGCAGAATGTTTGATGTCATCTAAAAAAAAAATGCTGCCAATAAATAAGAAATGAAAAGGCCTTTCTCACATCAGCCAAACATATCTTGAACCCCGATTTAAAACAAACAATACATGGACTAAAGATAAAACAGTGAAAGGTTTTGCAAGTTGTGTGTTCTTCTAAATCTGGTGTAAAATTAGCACAGAATAAAAAAAAATTCAATATGATGGTAGCGGTGTGATAGTCTGGGTCAGTTGTGCTGCTTCAGCATAAGTGACTTGTGAAAATTCACGGAACCATAAATTCTGCTCTATTCCAAAGAAATCCTAAAGGAGAATATTCAGGTGTCAGTTTGACACTTTAAGCTCAAAAACAGTTAAAAATCTAGGTAATGCAAATGAACAATGACAAAAATCACACAAGCAAATCCTCCACACAATGGTTCAAAAAAAGAAAATGATGGTTGTGGTGAAAATGTACTGATAAGTAATCAAAATTTCTGTTTTTGATTATAAAAAGTAGTAACATGGTTTCTGATAAGATTGTTAAACAGTTTATACAGTGTAAACATCATAGCAGCTTCTATTTACATAGGATTATTTTGTCACTTGAAATAGAAATGTAATTTTTTCATCTAAAAATAACTTTGAAATACAAGAGTAACAACTTGAATCCTCTCGCCTTTTCAGAACAAGATTAAGATTATAGACATTATGTTTCAAGCAACACTGTCTAACCATGCTACAACGTTAGTCAAACATTAACAGCGGGTTTCAGTACTTCATTAACATTATTGGGGAAAAAGTAAATTCTTCATTTTCCCAAAAATAATGGTAAAATCTTCACAAAAACCCTGTACTGTGCATCAACTTGTCTCATGAGCAGGATATATCGTTACACCATGGTAAAATGTAATTCTAAAAACCAGGGTTTGGAGAGAACAACCTAAATTATCCTAAAATGGCATGTTTTTGCTGTTTGTTTCACATCCCTCCCACACAACCTCACCCAATCATGCAATATCAGCTCTCTGGGATGTTGGGGTTCACCACAAGGAATGTCCTGGTTTGCCCAAGTACTCGTGAAACAGGCCTATGCCATTTCTCTACCCCTTGTCACTCCACATAACCTTCTTCTCCAAAAAGAAATTCTGCTTTCATATTAAAAAGTCAGCCTTTAATAGGCAACTATGTCTCTAACAAGTGTGTTTAAATATCTGTGGGACTTTTAATGACATATTAAATCCTCCTTTCTCCAATTTCTGTGCCACATTCCACTGACAATGTCTTCTTGTGAAATGTGTAATTATGAAACGAGTGTTTCAATTAAAACCTGTAAATAATTGTGTGCACTTGTGTCTCAAGGCAAGCAGAGATATAAAACAAAGAGGGAGTGTTCGTTTTGCCAACGTTCCAATCCCACAGTTAAACCACAAAGATAGAGAGAGAGGGAGAGCAAGGGAGAGAAAGCATGCCTCTCACTAGCTGATTACTGGCATGTTTGGAAACCAGGCATCATAGAGGTGAGGGAATATTTATGTAGAGAACTTGTCTGTACAGTAAGTAGAAGGTAAAGAAATAAAACCATCAGTCATCTCTTCCACAACACATCTCTACAAGAACAGGACACTCTCTGATGCATTCCTCAGCCTGGGAGCAAATTGGGATGGGGGACGATTTGCTACAGCAACAGCAGCCATGAGGTTCTGCCGAGGTCAGGTCGTGTCATGCTCAACAGTCTGATTGCTTAACAAGGGTGGGTGCATGAGAAAAGAAATCATAATTTACAATCAAACACACACCTCACAAACACCCAGGCCACGGGCGATCAAGGCTGCACGAAAAGTACGCAGTCTCAGGGACCACACAGACATGTTTAAGATAAAGACAGACAAATTAGATGACAGCATCTCAAGCTAACCACTGTGCCTGCGCTAATTACAGGCTGCCTGGCGATGAAAGAGGCAGATGAAATGTCCTTATTTGTTTTTTTTTTTTTTCTTTCAGTGCCCCAAACCAAGTAAACACAGATATGCAGTTGACGGCAAAAGTACGTGGCACAGCGTAAAAGAAGCACACAAAACGGAGACAGAAAATACAGTTGTGCTGTGAGAGTTCCACCCACCACACACAGGTGTTTGGCCACTGCTGGGGAGAACAAACGCTTGAGGTAAAGGGAAACAAGGGCGCAGCCAGCAAAAGTTTTGGCTTGTGACTTCTGCCAAAGAAAACAGACTCTGGAAACCCCATCTGTGCTGCTATTGATACAATAACGAAGGTGTTCATGCGAGGCTACTGTCTGTGGGCTCTGATTAAGCTAACAAATGCTGAACAACTAATAAGATTTGCCTATTAAACAGGTAATGTTAGTAACGTGCACAAACTCTTAACGAAAATGCTGTCTTTGTTGTTGAGTAATAGGCAATAAACTGCATCAGGACTTGGGATATCACTCTCCAAAGTTAATTTACCCTGCATCCAGTTTCAATCGGTCATTTAAATCACTTTTAGCCATTTCAGTTTAAGTTGAATTGAGCTTATGTCTGGTTTTGCCTTACCAATAATGTTTTGGTGTTACCATTCTGAATTAATCTGAAGCTCTGTTCATAAACTCATAAAAGTGCTTAATTAAATATTGAACTACATGCAATGCGAACGTCCTTGTGTTTTATAGTAAATGCCTTATAGGTAAATTCAAATAAAGCAATCTCTCCTTTCAAATGATGGGAAGCAAGCTACCCTTTGCATTTTTTAAACTGAGTTTAGCATCATAACTAGTAAAAAAAGCCATTTGTCAAAAGGTGGATTTTAAAGATGTGTTTATTGTTTACTGTGCCAATGACAAATTATAGTTAGCTATTGTTGCAAAGGGAACACATGGCCTCCAAGCTCTTGATTTTACAAAATGAGTTGCTTTTACCGCCGTGACTGTAATTCCATGTATTTAAGAATTGGCTCCATTAGAAAAGGCTTGGATCTGTCCATCTTTATTGTCATCATGATGCCAGCAACCTTTGCAGCTCCCATCTGGGATGGAGGGCCTTCCATTGTGTAGTAACTTTCTGTCCCGCCCACACAGGAATCAGGACGAGGTTTGTCAGGGGCAGCAGGACAAAAGGGAATGTCGCCATTCCAGGAATGAAGTGCCAGCCGATGAAGGTTTCTCTCCTTTTTGTGGGTGTGCGACAGAATGCATCACCACAGGGGTGCAACCGTTAGCTGACAACTCTGGTGGGGTCATCCCCGACTGGGCACAGCTTTAACCTCTCCAGCCCCTTCTGGCCCCTGGTGACCTTTGGTTTTGATGACAGACTGGACTTTTTGTGTACCAGCACCAAGCCCAGGTGAGGACAAGAAAGGATGACAATAGAAGAGAAGATAAAGCCGACAGAGGCTTGGAGACGGGCCCAAGGGTCACGGGTCAAGCTGGACAGTTGAGTGATGAGTGCAGCTGTGGACACGTGGGCCGCCTTGTCTATCCTTTGGCTTTGCTGACCATGTCAGCTGATATATCCTTTGTGCTTGGATAAAGACCTCACTAACCCACCAAGATTTAGAGAAAAGAAATAAACACAGGCAACAGATGTAGTACATCACAAATTGGTAGTGCTTCTGACATTTTGACCCTATAGCTTCTTCTGTGTGGATTTAATCTTTTGTTTCCAATGGATAAGACAGACAAAATTACAAAAGTGTATTTGATTTCTTTAAAGGTAATTGATTTCACAAATGTTAACAGAAATCACAGTTGCACTGTAAGTGTTGCATAGCCTCTTCCTAACCTGTCAAGACAAATTATATACATATTCACAAAAAAACAGTAGGGGTGCTGAGTTTTTAATCAGTATTTACCACTAAAGCAACACTATTAATGTATGTCTGTCAAGCAGCCACCTGCATTACCTACCCAAGTCAGTATTAAGCCAATATCAGGTTGTTTTACTTGGGTTTAGGGCTACAATATTAGCAAAACATGCAATTATAGAATTATTGTTGTAATTACCTAACATTTACCTTACTCCTTTTGTTTTATATTATCACAATGGTCATGACATCTGGGTCTTAGCATCTTTGTGACTAAAATTTAGGTCAGATATGGACTTTAAAGGCAGTGAGAGTCCATCTGTAAGTACAACTGACTTCTTTGTGATCTAAAGCCTTGCACACTTGTAACATACTGTGGAGGAGGAATACGGATTCCAGAATTATATCTGAATTTTTCTATTGTTCTTGTCATATATTTGATGTTTCTATTTGTTTCCATGGAAAGCACTTTAACTCTGCCTGTGCATAAACAGTGCTTATCCAAATCACAAGCAAATATATTGATTTACACTATTATTACAAACTAAGGCAAAGGCTATGCTTTGTAATGACCCAAGGAGAAATTTAGTATCACTGAGGAGGTCTACACAGGCTTGGATGTGTAGAAAGACAATGATAGAAAGGCAGGTTAAACAATTTAGCAATCTCACACATGATGGGAAATCACACCTTGAAATATAAGGCGAACACTGATAATGTTTAACTAAAGATGATTTTGTAAAAATAAATAAATAAAAAGCTACCACAACATTTCTAATGTCTTCAACTCTAAAAAAAAGGTTTAAGTTCACCATGTGTCCTAAGAAACTAAAGTAAAAGAATAAGTGTTTTTTTTTTTTAGTTTTGCTCACCTACTTCAACATTAACAATGAGTAAATACCAGAAGTAGTAATAATAACACTTTCACAAATAGGAATGTTCTAACTTGGATTTATGTAAAGGTAAATTACCCTAATTTTCTGCAGTTTTCACACTAACAAACATGTTTTTTAGCCCCCATGTACACACAACCCCACGCTATCCAATCAAAGAAGCAAATGGAACAAATGAAAAGATCCTTTTTTCTTAAACGTTGTAATGCGTTAGCAACCCACTCCTCCTAAAGTAAAATGATCCACACATCCTGAGCTGTTCAACTGCTTCCGATGCCAAAGGTCAATCGCTGGACTCAGTCCTACCATCCAGAATCAAGAGATGGGAGGCTGGGGTTTGCCAAGTCAAGCACAAACCCTGTTTTAGGTCATAAACACCTCGGCCTGTCTCCCTTTCTTTTTCTTTCTCTCCCACCGAGGTGAGTAGGGTTTGCACTCTGTTAATCTTTCACTTCGGGCCAGCTCGCTTTTACATTGGGCCACGGGAGAACAGAGGAGGAGAATGAAAGAAGGGTAGTAAACGACAAGAGTGGATAAAAGAGCAGGAAGAAAAAGCCATAGAGAGGGCCAGATGGGCACCTTCACAGTCCATTTATCAAACCCAATGTGGCCCTCCTCTCCCCTCCCTGCTGCTCTCATGTCCTAAACCCCCATGTAATTCTGTAATGATTTTCATTATCATATAATGACCTTACAAAACCTACAGCAGTTTGCGTGGTCAGTACAAAACCCGCAGCTGTTCACTTCAGTGTTTGCTTGGCCACTGTGACAAACCTTTTTCCAGTGCTGTTTTTTCTGCTGGTTCGAGCACCGAGTTCGAGGTTCTGTAGGGTCAGCAACAATTATTTTATCCAGAACTGTTCAAAAGTACTAAATATATGAGCACAAAGAGTAAAAACACAACCTCAGAAGAAGTAGTAACTACCCTTCAAAAGCTGAAAAAAAAATAAATACAACTAAGAATAAAACTGAACAGTGACCGCATAAATGTGAAACATGATCTATGAATTTTTCAAACCTGAAAAGTCCCTGATGCCAAAGGGATGTGCCACTTCCTGTCCTAATAGGACCCCTTCCCTGGAGGTGGTATCTTGCTTCCTGTGTGGTACGCTAAACCACTTGGCTGCGGCACAGTCACCCACCCACATAATAATCCATCTATTTCCAAGGTACTCTAGGGGCATTTACCGAAGGGACAGAGAGGCCAGCATCTATCAAAGAATTTGCCGTATGCATTGGGAAAACCCAGTTACCAGAAAAGCTCATAAGAATAAAAAAGCTCTCATAACTTTGTTGGCTCAGAGTGAATGAATGGACTGCTTCTGCTCGCACGGCACGCACAGGCATCACTCACTCTGAGGGCCTATAAGTCACTTGTGAAGAACTACTGGTCAACACAGTCAATTGGTCTTTTTTTCTTGCTTCCTGTAAAAAAGATGCGGTAGAAAGAAAAGGACAACAAAAAGCCTTGCAACAAGAAAGCCTAGAAACAGCGAAATGCCACAAGAAAAACAAAATCGTCTGTTTACTATAATCTTAGTATTAGAATAACATTAGAAATCCTAATTTAAATAAGATTGCAAGACGCTTTGAAAAGATTTGACTGAATAAAGTTGACAAATCTCAATTTGTGTTTCATGCCTTGCTAAAGTGCTAAAATCTCAAGAACACACAAATACAAACTTTAATATATTTGAATGATATCTCATCTGACTGACAAATACCAATGTGAATAGGTGACTTCTGAAGACAGTTGTAGGATGATAGCACATTGCGCACCGTATTTTGACAATTTAGTCTAACAATATATACATTTCTTTCTATTTGATAATAAAGCTTTTGTGCTGCTCTTTTGCCCCCCCCAAAAAGTAAATCATATCTTCACCCATTGAGTCAACTGTCTAATCAGTACCAGTGCGTCTCACTTAACATTGCACATAGCCGTGTGTTTAGGTTTGCACAAATGCTTTCTGTTGACAACCACTTGACAGGACGACCCGTGTTTTTTTTATAAGAGGATGGTGGAGGCAGAGAACAAACACTGAGTGCGTTTAAAGGGAAGAGAAGGGTATCAGGAGCAGCCGGAGTTCAAACACATCGCGCGTGAGTCTTGCCCCCCACCAAAACTAATCTCATCAGTCTTCCACCACTGATAGAGTAAACGTTTCTCTGTCCAGTCGACAAGGACCGAGCATTTCCTGTCCCGGTCTGTGATGCTCGTTGTCAGGATCTTAAGGATTGCAGAGCAAAGTCTAGGGTTAGACACAGTTAGTAGGTGGTAACTCCGCATTGTGGGTGGCGGAGGTCATGGTGCTGATGGTAGGATGGTTTCTAGCTTTCAGCACATGCAGCTGGAATGCACTATCAGTGGAGGACCCACATCAGAGCTGTGAGGCTCTGGGCGTCGACACAGCAGAGTAAGGTGTGTGGAAACAGGCTGTTTACAACGCTCATCTGGATGGGACGGAGCAAAGGGTCGTGTAAAGGGGATAGATTAACGTAAAAACGGGCACCATGGAAAGATGAGAGAATCTAATTAGAGGGATGTGAACAAATACTGTGCCTTCAAAAGGTATTCTTACATCATGAACAAATATTCAGATTTTCTCACATTAAAACCCAAAGCTTTGATGTATTTTGTTGAAAATGACAAACATAAACTAGCTTGTAACTGTGAAGACAGAAGGAAAGAAAGAGGGCCAAAAGGACAATGGTTCACAACAGCTATTAGTTGTGCACCTCTTTTCTTCTTCTTTTGAAAGAAAGTGGCAAAAAGTTTGTCACAACTCATGTAAGGGACACAACAAACACATAGAAGCATTTGTTAGTGAGACAACTGATGTTAGATCTGTTCAAAAGGACAATAAGCAGTTAAACATTTGTGAATTAAGGGCTGGTAAAAGCAGCCATACCAGTGCTTTTGTATGTCCTTGCTAGCATTGAGGTAGAGCGTGACTGAGAAAATGAACAGCTAAAATAATACTGTGGTGCATGCGTGGGGGCCTTTCCTTATCTGAATGAATGGCCAGGGCTCTAATCCCTGTGCTCTCTGGTTTTATCAGGAGGGAAGGAAGTGAGCGGGCTTATCCAAGACACACGTGTCGGGGTGATAGCTGCCAGGCCCGAGCAGGACAAAACACACACCAGCCACGGCAAAGCAACTCCGAGGAATTCACTTCAGCTCTTTGGAAGGAGTCATCGATGAATCAATCTGGAACTGATGTGACTTTTTCTGGTGATGTTGTCATGAGCTGATTGCAGTTGGAGTTTGTGGGAAAAAACTGGTGCTAGTCACTACAGGATGAATTTGGTTGTGTATTTTCTTTTCCTAAGGGCTAAAGGGTGTTAATTAAATATCTGCTTGTGCCGGATGTTGGTTACTGAATGCCTAAAGAAATATTTGCATTCTGGGTTTTGACTCTTGATGCCAAAGAAATCTAAGTTATGGAAATTATTTAACTTGAGGCAAACCACAGCAAAATTTAAGCAAACACTACTTTGATTGTTATTTGTTGGTTATGATTGATGCTTAAGACTTTGAGTACTGAGTACCTTTAGTTGATTATTTTGCAATCTATTTCATTATAGTTTCCCAGCTCTCTCTGTTTTCCATTAGTATTTATTTTTACCGTTTGTAGCTTCACTCCCTTACTTCCAGGCCCACCATGCCCCACAGCTGCAGCTCAATCAAGTAATCACACTCACCTGTTCTTCACTCCATTATTCTTAGCTGTGTTCCAGTTACCAGTTAAGTTGGAACTTGGAGCTGGGTTTGACATCAGACCCAAGGTAAAAGAGTTCCAGTTTAGAAGTTGGTATTTCAAAATGACAACGCCCATAGCCATTGTTTGCAGTAGCTCTTACCAACACCATTTTAAGCTTTACTTTCCGTAAGCAAACACTACTTTTAATTTGTTCAGTTTAGAGTTGCAGGTGCTACATGTAACATTGATTGTGGACGAACTCTTACATGTTTGTCTTTTAAAATAAACATTTTTCTGCCACAGTGAAACACAAAGTTGGCCTTCCATGCTGTGACTGGGGGTAGTCAGAGGTGCTCCCACTTTCCCAGTGGAAAATACAACTTGGTTAGGTGATCCGGTTAATTTTTCCTACTGGGAAGTCGGAATTTCCCAGTTCCAAGTTGAATCCATTCCAGAATCAGATTCCCTGTTCTCATCCACTTCTGTAATTCCTGTTATTCCAGTTATGTTCCTATTCATTCAGTTTCTCTTTGACAGTATTGGTCATATTTTGAAGGCACGGAGGAAAATCCGCGCTTTCTGATTGGCTACCTGTCACATTCAGCGTTAAGCTCCCAGTCGGGGAAAAACCCCTGATTTAGATCGGAGAGGCCACGACGATCTAAATCAGACTGCAGGCTGATCGGTTACGAAATCACCAGCGACAATCTTAGATCGGCCAACGATCTAAGATTGTTGTAAGGGAAAAATGGGGGCAAAACTTCGTGTAGTGTGAACTATTGCATCAGGTAGTCAGATGTGCCCATCTTCTCTATTTAAATCTAGTGATTACTGAAAGGCAATATGCAGACTTTATAATCTGCACTCTTTTGGTTGAATGCAGTATTTATTTCCACTTTGGTTTTATCCATCCATCCATCCATTTTCTTTACACCCTTGTCCCTTAGTGCGTTCAGGAGGGTTGCTGGTGCCTATTTCCAGCTAACGTTCCGGGCAAGAGGCGGGCTACACCCTGGAGAGGTTGCCAGTCTGTTGCAGTCTGTCACTTTGGTTTTATGTTGTCTAGTTTTTATTAAAGTACGTTTTTAGTTCATTTTATTTTTATTTTTGGTTATTTTGTTTATTTAGTTTATCAGTTCCAGTGTTATGTGTTCTTTTGAAAATAAAGTGTATCTATCTATGTCAGGAAATCGCATTTCATTAAGTCAGTGTCAAAAGGTCTTGAAACAATATTATCGTTTATCGCAATAATTTTTTAGACAATTAATCGCTCGGCAAAATTTATCGTGAAAGGCCTACACTTGACATCATGACGCTGCCACAAAAGGAAAAAATTACAGCAAAGGATAATTTGAAAATCAGTGAAAGACCCCTTTCCTGTCAACGACAACCCATCACTCTGTTTCCACCAATTCTACTGTTGCAAGCAAGTCACTGCATGGATCATTTTTCAAGTTATCAAATGGTTTGAGTCTTGTCTGTTAGTTTTTTTTTATTTCCTCAAAAAACTAAATATTACAACACAAATGGTAATGCGATGTTAGAAATCCCTGTGTAATTGAGCTTTTTTTCAACCAACCTGACAAGTTGACTCAGTCAATACAACAGGTCAACTGAGGAACTTCTTCCTTTCTTACTTCAAAGGAGGGTGAACTTGTTTAAGATCAAGTAACATGCTGACATCAACTAAATAGTGCTTCCTAAGACAGGCTCCACTTTGTCAGCAATATTGTCACATTTTGATATAACCTCAATATATAGTATACAATCAAAAAATGTTTTCAAATAACTTTAAATTAGGCTTTTTAGACACTTTTGCAATCAACTAAGTTCCTCTTTTTACTCACTGAATGACAAAATATCCAGTCTAAAAAGTTAAGGAGCTATATTATTTCATGGGTTTTATACTATGAGGACAAATCCTTGTAATCTTTCTGTATTAGTGCATAAAACTTAATATAGAAAACAAACAAACACAAACATACAATGTTTGCTTAATTTGAACCTAAAGAACACATGTTTGGACTTTGGAGAAAAAAATTATTTGTCCAAACTTTTTCAGTTTTCCCGATTACTTTTTTTTAAAGGTTTTATTGGCTCTAGTGAATTGACAGGAAAGTGGGTAATGAGAGAAGGGGAAAGACATGCGGCAAAGGTCGCCAGGCCGGGAATCGAACCTGCGACAGCCACGTCAAGGATTAAGGTCTTCATATGTGGGTTGTACACCTGCGCCTCCACAGCAGCCCCTGTATTACTTTTAAACATGCATATCATTGTCTTCTTCAGATTTGACACAGAGCTATTTATCTGCCTAAAGAGTAGAGTGTCTGGGACCAAATTCAAGATACATGGTGTTACCTGTCTCTCCATGTCTGCCTCTGCTGGTGCCTGTCTGTCAGGGCAGACAGCAGGGTTTCGGCCATTTCCCTCCGTCGCTCCTCGGCTTGGCCTTCCTCTTCCACAGTAGCCAGGAAAAGCATGGTCTGAAAAGATGTAAAATAGATTTTAAGAGAAATATGTGTAAAAGCAGCAATCGTGATCTTAAAAACAGGGAACAGAGAAATGACACCTCTACATCCTACTAAAACATCCAAACTATCTGGCTGTAATTAATATTAGCCTAAATGTTCAAGACCATGGAATTAGGTGGAAAGACAACCTGAAGTGATTCATACAACCCTTGAGCTTCTATTCTCAGTGTAGAAATTACACAGCTCTGAGCTGAGACTCAATTATAACATCCTCGGGACGGCAGCATACAGTAAGTCTAGTATAAAGTCAGTTTCACATCAGAGGATGGGCAAATTACACCCAATATTAGAGTGTGAGTCAATTAATCGCGTCCTGCACAGCGCAGTGTAATGTGTGAGTATCCCCCTGTTGAACATGAATTACAGGCCAGCTTAAAGTGTGACGTGGCACATCACTGCTAATCAGAGACATCCTGGCAAACCTTCGCCTCCGAGTCTTCCGCAGCCTCTAAGCTGGTAGAGAGGGAGTCAAACGAAAAAGGATCTGGCAGCCCAAATTAAATGCAGCGCTGTCAGCCGCACTCAAATCCCTCTTCCTCTTTACCCGTCACACATTTTCTCCCGCTCTGAATATCCTTAAATGCCTCCCCCCTTAGCCGAGCCTGAGAAGTGATGGATCTGTAACTGTGACTGACTCTGACGCCTTGTTAAGAACAGTCTCTTCCTGTCACATCCACCAGTCAGGCATGTTCATTTCTTCCCATTAACAGTGACTCCCCAACCCAGTCATCCAACCTTCCTTTCAGAAATACTCCACAATATGAGAGAACCTTCATTTCTTCCTCTCCACCTTTTTTTAATCCCTTTCTGACAATCCACCTGTCTGTCTTAATTCATGTGACGATGGCTTTGATTGTCTGCGTGCGTGTTTCCAAAGGAGACGAGCAATATGCTTACTTCCCTCTGCACCACGCAGGACAGGTGTCAAAACACGTAGCGGTGTGTGAATGATTACACCCAACTCGGAGGAGACACCAAAGATTACAGTGACCAGGAGGAGGAAGGGCCGGCTGTACTCCCTCTGCAAACTGTGTCTTTCAGTTTGGATCAAACTCTGTCCTCCTGGGATGAGTGACGGGCTGAGAAAGTACCACAAAGTGCATTCAGACTGTATCACAACCCCAGCTGGTAGACATCACATTGCCGTGCCGCCTTTGTGATGCCCCATCAGCGTTTCCCTTGAAACGCTGCAGAGCAAGTGATTTGCAGTTGATCTGAAACCTGCTCCTGTGTGATTCCAATCTTGTTCCAACTCATTTCAAAGTTAAAACAGGATGAACGGAAATAGGACGGATTAACAAAACACGGTGGATAAAAGCTGAGGTATATGATTAACAGAAAAATGTTGACAAGACATCAGCCCAAACCCATAACTGTTAGGAGTGGGCTATAAATCGATTTCATTGATTAATCACATTTCCTGTATAGTGACGATTTCATTTTGTAAAAATCCAGATTTTTTTTTTTTTCGTCAATGCACTCCTTGAGCTTCCATAGTTCAGAGGGATTGCAGCTTGCCCAGTGCCTACCATCTTGTGTTACAAACATGAATTTATTTGAACTTTTAACTCTGGTCATGTTTTTAAGTTTTTGAAAATACGTTTTGTTATTTAGAATTTCGAGGTGAGAAAAATAATAAACCGGATTTAGTATATAAAAAATGTTTACAGTTTATTTTGGTTTATTTTGATTTTTATTTCTCACACCTAATGAAAACTCAAAACTCAGTTTCACAGAAGGTTGGAACAGACCAAAAAACATTATTTAAAACTAAATATTAATTTAAGGACAATCACCTGGTATATTGCTGAGTTAATTCTTGTCCAGTTTATCCTTCTAGATGAGAGTATTACATATATTGGAAAATTGAGTGGAAGGAAAACATGTGGCAGAAAAGGTGCACAAGCAACCTTGAGCGAACCATAAAGCAAAGTCCCTTTTAGAATTTAGTGAAGAGTCACAAGAGTCCGATCAGATTCAGGACATGGCCTACAACACTCACAGGTGTGTAGTTAGTCATGAACCAAAAGCAACATTGGAAAAGTCAAACCTGGGTTTACTCAGACAAAGACTGAAATGTTGACTAAAGTACAATTTTTTAATCAATCTAGAAAGCACCAAAAGAGTTTGGAGAAAGAGTGGAGAAACATAAAAACTAAGTTGACTGAGGTTGAAGCAACAGCAAAAAATGCATGCTTGAAAAGATTGTGAAGCCATAAATAAATTGAGCACATAGGCAGCCACAGTGGAAACAGAGGTTGCTCAATATTTATGGAGGTGGTGATTCCATTTCCCAGCAGGACTTGGTAATTCACCACGTTGACATAAACTGCCAATACTTTGGCTAAAGATGAATGCATCAAAGTGGTTAATTCCCCCTTAAATTGCCTGACCAGCAGTCCATAAATAGTGTATTTCTGAGAAAAAGATGAGAGAAAAAGACCCAAGAATGAAAAAAGTTGAATTCTATTAAAACAATCTGGGTCAACTTGAGGTATTTTTTTAAAGCTTTTAAAGTTCATCAAAAGGAATACGAGTAAGCTGTGTTCTTGCCGCATGCTGCTTATTACTGTGTTAAAGAAAAAATATATGATTTAAAATTGTTTTGTGTTAAGTTGTCTGTCACATGAGGATACAACCCTGTTTTATTCTAAGAGTTTAGGAGACTTTTAATGTCAGTTATGTGTTTATGAGGTTAATGTGGTAATGTGCACAGAAAATGACAGAAAAAAACATCCTTGGATATAAAATATAAGGACATCATTAATGACTTTACACTTCTGGAAAGTACTACATGCACACGCTTTTTTCTTCCTTCTCAATGACTGCTCAATGCTTAATTTTAGTGAGCATGGACTTGCATTTAATTTTGTGTGTGTCTGCAGTAGAGGGCCCTCTCGTGTGCATGTGTGATTGCGTGTCAGAACGTGCGCACGTATGATCTTCTGTTTAAAGGACTCAGTGCTGAGAGAGGCCTTCAGGTTTAGCCCCAGGCTGATCCCCAGGCCATTTAGGCACCCCACTGCTTGTTTACTGGTCAAGCCCAGCCAAAGCCAGACCTCAGTCCTTTATCTTTGGGCTTATGTTAGCACAAATCAGCCCCTTCTTTACTTCTATTTACCCCTCGATGACAGTAGCTGTCCTCACAGTCCACCTCTATCAGCCCAGTGCTGACCACAGATGTCCCGCTGACCCTGGCCACGGCCCGAGGTGAATCAGAGGACAAGGGGAACCTCGGTACCTCCATCCCCGTTTCCCAGACCCCCAAATTGAGCTCTGTCTATTTTGCTACAACGTCGGCATAAACATTTCCGTTCCTGTGCAGAGGCAGAGTAGGTAAACAAACACGCAGGCAAGCAAAGGTGGTGTTTTCGCTTGTGGAGAGAGCTGGAGTGATGATAATGTTCCAAGCGGAGGCTGGCTGGAGGGCAGCCTGGGGCAGCTCACTAACACCTCGAGTCAGGACTGTATCTTAACACCAACAAGCATCTGTCTATTCCATCGCATTTCTATCGTATAACAACGTGTCACTCATTCAACACAGAATAACACAATGGGAGGACTGTTGCTGCACACAGAGTGCAACATGATGTAAAGCTTCACAGAATAGCTGTCTCTGATTACATAATGGCCAACTAGTTTGAAGGCAGTATTGTTAAAACAAAAAGATATGTGCAGGCACTGAAAGTTTGCACTCCATAAAACTTACCTACTTGCTGACTAGCAGAGTATTTTGGAAGCAATCAACACCTCCATGGAATGCATGAGGTGATTTTCATAAAAGACTGTCAAGAAACCCAAAGTACTCTGAATCTCTCTGAAATCTTCTGCATTTGCAGGCCACAAATGCTCACAAACCTCAAAATTAAACTATGTAATAACTCATTTAATAAGAGATTTCTGGACGAAAGTTGATCAATAAACGGTCACTCTTTGGATATATCCAAAGAGCATCTCTATGTCTCAGACTATAATTCATCTGTATTTTCGTGACACTTCATGAAGACACAGCTAAAGAACGTATCAGAAAACTGATTTTACTGCCACCTTTGCTCTGTGTAATATTACTACCTCAAGCATGATCAGACTGTTTAAGATAATGTTTTCGCATCTCAACCAGATTTAGGTTTAAACTTTGAATAGACTATTCGAAAACATTTTTGTTGTTTTTTGAGCTGTTCAACGGTGGGCCTGTTGGTATGCTTCAGGTTTTTGCCCTGTTGCATTACCCAACTTTGCTTCGACGTGAAGTAAGAAATTGATGACCATAAAGAAGCCAGAATCACAACTCTATTATTTATATGACACCACTTTGACTGCTGGTATGATGCTCTTCTTATGAAACGCTGCTTAAATGTTAGGTTTTTGTGACTTCCAGGCTACATTGCAATTTTGGTGAACCAATCACTCCTGTAGTTTCACCTCAGTTTCTCCATTTGTGTTTAGTGGCTCTCAGTTTGGTTCAGTGAAGTCCCAATCATAAGAAATAGTTTTGAAACCCTTTCCAAGCTGATGGATATCCCCAACTTTGTTTTTAATATTTTTAATGAAAATATTCAGCCTATTTTCTGTCGTCAGACTGGTTTTACTTAAGCAACTTCTTGATTCTTCAGGTATGATGGTAATCAGGCCTAAATGTGGATCACCAAACTGAACATATTTGTCTGGATAATCACAAATAATTCACAATTTAACAATGGAGTAAATTACCTTTTCCACACACTGGGCCAGAGTGACATTGAAAATTAACTTATGTTAATTGAAATAATTGAAATCATCATTTGAAAACAGTTTTGAACTTCTTTGGTCCCTGAAGTGTGAAATCTGCAATAGGGCAAATATTTATTCACAATGCAGAAACACAATAGTGTGACACACGTTTTAGAAATAATGATGTAAAAGCCCACTTTATGCATAGCTACTCCTAATTTCTGAGCTTTTTTCTCATCTGTCTGGCTTTGCTTTGACTCTGCTTTTATCAAACTCCAGATGCTGGACAGAAGATGCTGTATGGGACTAAAAGGTAAACAGTGTTAAAACAAATACAAGCTACAACTGTTTATCAAGTGTCTTTAGGTTAGCACAGTTGTACCTATGTTTGGGACCTTCTTTATAAAACACACGGTTGTTGCACCACCTACTGCAATGAGTATTTTTATTATTTTTGATTGGACTCCCTCAGACCATTTCAAATTTTATTTACAGTAAAATGCTGATTTAGCGTTCTTGTTTTATTTTATCAAGCAACATTCTTCCATAAATCAATCTCTTCTTGCACATTTAACAGGTCACCACTTCACCAATGTGGACTTCTGCCACCATTTCCGACCAGGTGCTCCAACAACTGATTTCACTGGCTTTGGGAGTGGGAGTTTAGCAGATTCACAGCTGCCTGCATCTTTCTCTCCCCTTTAATACAGGAAACCAATATCACTTTGACCGCCAGTGGGAAAAAAGGCATCAGGCACCTTGCTCTGGGTAATGGATAGCTTCTGCTCACTGATATAAACAACAGGGGAGCTGTGATCCTGTCAAGGCCATTTCCAGTCTGAACAAGGGATCTGTGTGTGTTTGCTTCCTTCCACCGCAGAGTTACTTTGTGCTCTTTATCGGTGGAACAACTACAGTATCTGGGAAAGAAATACGCTTACACCACGTACCCTTTTCTGTAACACAACACCACAGTTATAAAAAAAGGTGTGTGGGTAACTGTATGTACATTAGTTCTGCCATCTGCCTGTTGTCACAAGATAATAGATCGTTTGAAATATGGGGAATATCTGAAATTAAATTTACTCTACTTCCCAGATTGGTTGATAATGTACGAGCGCATGTGCTCTGTATGTGTGTGAATGTGTGTTTGTGCTTTACTATGTCTCACACTGTAAGGCTCATTTTTCCAACAAATACCTCATTGTGAGAACCCATTGCTCCTTATGGGGCCCAAAGCCCAGACCCCATAGAAAGGAGTGCTGTTTTGGGACCAAGGTGTGAATTGAATTGAATTAAATTTACATTAGGATTAGTTATAGGCATGTACTGGTAGTGGTTAGATTTAGAGTAAGGATTTTTAGATTTTGAAGTAGCACAAATGATGATTTATCAAAATTTGATACCACAAAGTATTATTCATTTAGATATGTTTATTTCCTCTTTGTTGCTACAGTTTTTTTTATCATACCAACAAGGGATGGTCTTTAACTCTTAAAATTCCACAAAAATCTTGTTATCCTATATACATAAAAACAAGAATTTTGATAAACTTCAGTGAAAAAGAGATATCGGTTCCAGAATTTCTCAATATATACACGGAATATTATTTGGGAGAAGCAGTGGTCTGCTGCTACAGACTCCACATAGCAACCACTTTCTCTGGCATCTCATTAAAAAGGCTTTACACCACATGGGCAAAATGATGGAGAGTTTGTAAAATCGTGAATAAAACTGCTTTCCTAGATGCAAAGAAACTAACATAACATTTTTGTTTTTGGTTGGGGATTTTTCTAAATTTTTTAACACCCACACTGATCATAACAAATATTATATTCAAAGACTATATATTCATTTCTTTGTTCATTTTAAAAAAGTTATCTTCAGAACCTGAGATGGATGCCAGGGGATTGTAGTTATTATTATTGTGTGAGCATGTGTGTATGTGCTTTTGTGAGAGGGTAACGGTGAGTGTGCTGATGTGGTCTTGCCATCTCCATGGTGACAGAAACCAAGGCCTTTCTACCGCGTTGACCTCTGCAGGGTCTTGGGCGCCATCAATTACGTCAGCTAGTAAAATGGGCTTTGCAAAACATAGCAGATTATATGGAGTGTAAAACATTAGAAAAATGTGTCTAAAACATCAGAGCAACTTGTTTGAAGTGACAAAGGGTTGGGGAGAAATAGAGACAGACCCGAAAAGGAGAGACCCCTGACATGTGATTTTGTTTGAAGGCTTTGTAACACACTCAAGTGGGCAGGGACGCTTTCTTTGACCCTTACGGCAGTCCATCTTTTGGGCAGAATACGAGCAGGATGGACGGACATATGCTTTGCACAGGGTCAAATGAAGCAGAACTCACAGGCTTTTGTGCCGCTTTCTTTTGGTGTGAGAAGAAAAGGCAAATCTGCTGTCAGGTTGCAATCCAACGCACCCACAAAAATCACATAAAAAGTTTGCATCCTGTTTTTTTGTACTTAATTTTTTGGACAAGTTTTTGTCTCTGACTTATCATGAACGGATGTGGATTCAATTGTATTTAATGGCTCAGTCACATAGGTCCTAGCGTGAATGAGTTTTCCAGGAGGGCGAAAAAAGGATAGTGCAAAACCTCCTGAGCGGACTGGCTTGAATGCGCAATCCATCCATCACAGTGAAGCTTTGAGAGGCCCTTTGACTAATTCAGGACAATAAAGACAGAGCTGGACAGAGATGTTTGCGATGAGCGCGACACTCAAGCACCTTCTGCTCTCTTAAAACCCCCCTTTCTCTCTTTCAGTTTATGAAAGCTGAGTCTAGATTCCAGCTAGATAGCAGATTGCGATCAGTGCCTCATTCTCCTGCCAGTAGAAAGCTTTTTGCTGACTGGGGCCAAAGCCAGTCTTTTTAAGCCCAAGAGTTACAGTGTTACTCACACTGCACCATACATCAGGTCTTCAAAAATGCTAAACCAATAAAATGAGTTTCCATCCATCTTGACATGCTCACATAGAAGAATTTGGTTTTAGAAGAGGGGGAAATGCCCGCCGGGGCAGAAATGCACAGCTAACAAAGTTTTGATAGACTGCGTGGGTTCTGGGAAGTAGTGATTCTTCAGTTTTAGCATCTGGCTGCAGTAGTGAGATTTTACAGGCCTTCTTAAATGTCATGTCTTACATCAAATGTGAATTAGCTATAGCAGTACAGTAAAAAAGAGTGACTGTATCTTAAGTGCAGCAGATTGGGATCTCTAAAATTATAGGTTCCGTGCCATGACATACTGTGCAGTCTCTTAAAACTACGAGGGGTGAGCAACATTTTATAAGGGAAACCTGGTTTAACCAAAGCTAGGATTGCATCACTAACCAAATGGAGTTTCCCATGACAGCATTCAAAGTAATTAGTAAAACAAAAGCATTTTTCACAAATGCTGAGAAAGAGAGATCATTTTGTCACATCAGAGAAGGGCCTTGTTTAAAACATAGGGAATGTTTGCAAACCTCCCTGAACAAATGGGTGTTTAGCAAATTACACAACAAAATGCCATTACTATCTCAATGCCAGATATCTATAGGATGATCTGATGAATGCTGGTACAAGTCCTTCATCAGCAACTATAAAACGTAAACTAAATAAGTAATGACTTCATTGCTGGACCCCATAACTTGAATAAAAAATATAAGACTGAAGTCCAGAGACAACTTTATGGAATGATAACAACTGATTATGAATTGATAGAAACAAAATGTATTTGCTTGCTAACGTGGACCACCAGTATATCTGTGCAAAGAGTTACTCTGTTGATGGTGTACCTGGCTTCATTGATTCCTAGAAAAAACACGCCTTGTTTAAGAGGCTCTAGGAGCCTTCAGTTGACAAATTAAATCTCGGTAATGTCAAGCAAGGCCTGGATGAGAAAAAGATCCTAGAGGTTCCTATAGAAGCCTTAACAGTCAACATCTTTGGTGGGATTTTTAAGTTTCCAATTCCAGCACAGGAGCAATCAAGCATTGCTGATCTATAGATTTTTTGCACATAAGAAATTCATGAATTCTGAATCTTACTTTTCAATCAAAATCTGTCATCTGCAGTTTTCCTGTGTAAATAAATCCAGTGCTTCACTGCATTATTTAAACCCCTCCACAGCTTTGGTTGTTGAGTTGCAGACAATGGCACACATTAGTAAGCAGTTAAATATAACTGGATTAGGAACTCACATATGCGTACTGTCTACTACAGTCTGGCATGAAAATCTCACACACTAAAAGCTTTTACATTTAATAATGCCTGTTCAACAAAGCCGTATACATTCTTCAAAGATCTGAGAGAACGCTGATATAATCTAATTAAGTAAAAGGAATTAAAACTGAATATGGTACTCTTTGGACTGAGTTACTTCATGGATGTTATTATTGAAATAAATCAAAAATCTGCCATACAGTGTAGTCACATCCAAGAGCTCAAACAGATCAAACTTTTTTGTGTTTGTGTGTGTCTGTGTTGGCTCTCTGTGGTTGTATTTTTAGTTTCATCTTTCCTCAAAAGAGTCGCTAATAAGAATGATGTTTGGTGGCCAACTTTTATTGCAAGTGTGCTTTATCTAATCAGCATTTGGAAACAAACCCCAAAGGATTTTTCAAACAATCTGTTCTTTGAAAACATTACTAAACAACAAAAAGCAGGGAGATCAAGCCTGCTTATCAATTCTGATGCTCATCAGTTCTGGAAAGGCAGAAAAGCAAAAAAACTGAATTAATGTAGGTGATTTTTAATCACAGAATGCTTCTTGAATAGTTACCCCTAAACAAACACACTTCACTTATAGATTGTAATCTAAATGAATTTTGTTTTAGATTCAGAATACTCACATCTCCAAATACCAGATTTCTTGAAACATTCACCCAGGTGCTTTTCACTCTCATTATGTTTTGTGTGTATGTGCACGTGTGAATGGTTCTCAGCCAGGGAGGCTGATGAGAGCGGCTAAAAGGTGTTTATGAGACTGTTAGCCAGGAGAGGATGCTGCCCTGCAGCTTTCACCCAAATAAAAGAGTAATTCATTACTTCCAACATGACCCTCTCATTACGCACAAATAGGAATTAATGACTGCTATATCGGGCGCTCCCAGCTGAGTGAGGCGGGGCTCGCTAAAGGACTAGCGTTAATTACAATGTCCTACATCTCACCCATTTAACACCACACATCAGATCTCTTTTTGCAGAGAAGGAATAGCAATGGCCTTTCACTGCGCAAGGATGGACACTCTGAACGCCTGAAATATAACTGTTAATGTAAAAACAGAGAACTGTCAGTTGAAAAAGAAAACAGTTGTAAAAAAATGTTTTTTACAGAGTTTTACTAGAGAACAAAGATCTTCAGTTTGATCTCAAGTGTGCTGTGCTTCTTGTGCTGTACAAGCCTTCTTTTGAAAAGGCGTTGACAAGAACTTCACTCAATGCTCCTTGGATTTCTTCTTTAATGTACACCATCATCTTGTTTACAGCATCAGCTTTACTATCGTTTCATATTTGCTGAGAACTTTTATTTATGATGATGCTTGCCAAGCTGCTACTGCTTCCAAACATTTGACCTTTCAGGCAGTCAGAAGTGTGATTATTGGCCAATATGAGAAGACTGCATGGTGTTTATGACAACAGACAGAGACACTGATGTAGGTGGTGCACTCCAGTTGTACACTGCAAGAAGCTGTAAAAATTGATATTGGCTGTTTTGCCAATATCAAGTATCACTAAGTAATTCTGTTCAATTGTTACTTAAATTCTCTTGTTATTTCAAATAGTTCATAATTCCACACACATTCACAAAGCTCCTAGTTCCAGATAAAGTCTTAGTTGAGTTCAGCAAATTCCACGTTTACCGTTGTGATGGTAGGACGGATGGATAATGGTTATCACAATGACTTGATATGGAAAGATGGCATTCTTTAACAACAGGTTTTGGACGTTTTATTTTTAATTTTTTTTTTTTTTTTTTTACCTCCTTTGCAATTCTGCTAACCGTGCAAGATAAACATGGATCATAATCCAGTCAAGCGACTAGCCCACTAAAACAGAAAGTTGTAAATTACAAACTGGGAGCCCAATTTATTCACCTTTAGCCTTTTTACTTATCTTTATCCTGGATGCCAATAAAATGTAGCTGGAAATGCATTTTTACTACATACAAATCTGACACAAACATTAGTAAGGTAAAAGATTTGTGTTATAGGGAATAAATTATACTAAGTCTTGGTTGGTTCTGTAAATGGTTTCTGCTTAAGCTACTCACAATAATAAACTCAAAAGCAGTATTTTGGGACATCTTAAGATCAAAAACAGTAAAATAATCTGGAAGAAATCAGTTGACTAATTTGATTAGTGGTCATCTTATTAATGGCTGACCCTTTTTTGTTTTATGACTGGTGCACAGAAGTGTATTCAGTTTATCTTTGGATCTTGAGCTCACTGGTGCATAACAATACCAAAAAACGGATTACCTTGCTAACACCTATCTTCTATTTTTGTCCCTAATTAGGCTTTAACTGTTTTTCTTCCACTTTTAGGGGATCTACAATTGGGGTGGGCTGTTTTGATTTTCATTAATTGGTTTCATTTATTGTTTCAACTGTGTGGGTAAAATAAAGCCCTCAGAGACAGCAGCTGTGATTAGGGGCTCTGGAAATAAATGTGAGATGAATCTGAGCTGGAGATAAACAATAATAAAAATGGCAACCACGGGAGCTGATTAAAATTCAGATTTGGATTTAAAAGACTTGTTTAAGAGAATATACAGAGCTCTGGATTGCAGACCTGTATTTGTGTTCAGTTTGGCTTGCAGAGCTCATTTGGAGGGCAGAGCTCATTTGGAGGTTGCAACCAAAAACTTTATATATAGAAGCATTACTTTGCAAAGTAGTGCTTAGCTGTGAAGTGTAATAACAATGATAAATGGTTTTCTTCTAATGAAGAGCTTAAAATTCAAAGTGCAAAACTACCATTTGCAGCCATTAGTTCCAAGTCTTAAGGTTTGTGTCTCACCAACTTTGTAAATCTTCATTGCACAATACTTCAAGTCTTACTAGCTGAAGAGCACCTGTGAAAATATATTTTTCAATTCTCAACATATTTTTATTTGGATTTCACTTTTGTATTTGATAGGGCCTGCTCACCACATGAACGCGTTTAATCTGAATCATTACACTGTTGCTCTGGCTGCATGTTTAGAGCCTTGATTTTTTTTTTTTTTTGTTAGTTTTGTTTTGTTTTCCTGGAAGGTGAACTACTGCCTCCGTGTCAAGTATTTTCCAGACTCAAACATGTTTTCTTCCAGGACCACCCAGTATTTAGCTCCATCACCATAATATGGCGTTGCCATCACCTTGCTTCACCCTGGTGATGGTGAGTTAAGAGTGTACAATTATTCACCCAGCATAGCACGTAGACAAAGAAGGATAATTTTGGTCTCATCTAACTAAGCACCTTGAAATGCCTTCTGTCTCCCTTAAAGGCTTGTGAAGCGTCTTATGGCTCTTTAACACCAATTTAACAATCTTACTACTCTTCCATGCAGGCAAGAACAACGAATACTTGTCTTTTAAACAGATTATCTCACCTAAACTGTGACTCTCTGGTGTTACCATAGTGGCTATTTTGTCATTTGGTTCTTTATTTGTTAGGCCTGTTAGCATAGACCACAGTGCTTAAAAAAACCTAGCACTACCTGTTCAGAATGTTAGCATCTCTGGTTTGCGCTTTGGTCTTCATGAAGCAGGTGGTTCCCTAATGTTGTCGAACAAACATCTAAGTATGTCACTCAAAGATATTGATGGTAACATTTTGCACAGATGATGGGCATATTTATTAGGTCAGTTTTAAAGACATTTGGTTGCCCAGATTTCATTAAAGGGTATCAGAATAAAATTTTTGTATGTGTCAAAATACTTTAGAAACCAAGTGTCCCCTTTTAGGCCAAGATCATAATTATGCACCACTTTGTGTTACCACGTCACCTCGATTGAAGGCTATCACGAGACAAAATGGGAAAATATTATTGCAAGACACTGCAACTATCCCTGAGCTAGACGCTATATTTTTAATGTGTAAAATGATTACATAAATATATACATGAAATCTAATTTCTTGTCTTAATGACAAATAAGGATGTTTTCTTTTGTCAATGGCAATGTTTTTCGCTAAACTTCTGTGACATGATTGCCTGTGAGAGGAGTAAACAATTACACCTGGATCAAAGTAGAGCCATAATTATATGTCAAATGCTGGTTAGCATTAGCGTCTCTCGTCAGGTAGAAGAGGGGCGGGCATTGCTGTGAGATGTTCGGAAATATCTCTTTCATCTTTTTATACTTTCTCCCCCATCAAGGCATGTTTTAACAAACACACAC
This sequence comes from Poecilia formosa, assembly GCF_000485575.1. NCBI lineage: Eukaryota > Metazoa > Chordata > Actinopteri > Cyprinodontiformes > Poeciliidae > Poecilia > Poecilia formosa. Next base: position 1,852,375 of record NW_006799985.1, on the reverse strand, counting down.
TTCATCCTTCATCTCTCTTTTGCTCTCTTTTTTTTGATGGTATGACACAGGAAGAAGCTGAGCCCTGCAGCTAACGTCGCCGTCCGCACTGAATGCGATTAAAGTGAGCAGTGATTAATCTGGGCTGCCCCATAAGTCCTCTTTACCACTTTAATGGATGTTATCTCCCCCTCCTCTGAAGGCTTATCTTGCTGATCGGGGCCAAGGATGAGGAGAGGAAAGGAAGGGAGGGAGAGTGGCTACGGGTAGGGGGGAAGAAATCAAACCAAATCCATACAGAGGTAAGTAAATGAATAAGCAAGTAAATAAAGTGAGTAAATAAATAAAAGCAGGGATTGAGGGTGCTGCTAAGCGGATAAGGCAGATCAGTCTCTGTAAAGTGCTCATTTGTTTTCTAAGAAGACGAGACAAGCTGCCTTCGAAGCCCACAGACGGAATTAAAGGAAAAAAAATCCTGTCGACGTTACAATTCCGAGGACAAAACTTTGAATAAATCTTCTCACAATAACAGTGAAAAGATAAGGTGACGACAGTACGCAGCCGTCATTCTAAGGCAGTAAATAAAGTAAATAAATAAACGCCATTACTTTCTGTGCAGTTTCTACATTCAGACAAGCAGTCAATAATGATGATATTTCCCTCAGGTGCAGCAGTGTAACAAGCTTGGTCAGGTTTGAGTTAATCGTGACAGAAAATACTAATTTCATCCCACACAGCGTTTAAGACATGATGTTATTGGAAGAACGAATTTTTAATAAAATAGTACAAATTCTGACAACAGAATAATAACCTTAATTTTACTGAGAATACTAAAATATAAGGCACATCAGCAGTTGCAGTAACTTCTTCACACATTCTTTACTTGACCTAACCTGAATTGCTTTATAATAATAATAATAATAATAATAATAATACATTTTATTTGTATGTTTTAGAACAGTTTCTAAAAACTCTAATAATTTTTTTACAGAAATCACACAAAATTACAAACAGATTACTTTAGTACATCAAACAAAATCGTAAACGGGAAAAAAGAAACCTTACAAAAACTAGACATGGGCCGGTTACTGCTATCAAGCCCGTTTTAAAATTAATTTGCCTTCACACTGTTCTTAGTATTTGTGCCAAACAAAGTAACCAGAGTTATGAACATAAGGCACAGGGTTACCCCTCTCCCACCTATTGCTGCACACTGCTAGACAGCAGGCTGAAGGAAGACCAAATCATATTTTTTTTTTTTTTCATTTGTATGATAATGAGCCAAAGGCAATTATTTACTCAAACTGACAATAAGGATTTACTCTCCTCTATTCTCAGCCTGTCAAGCTTATAAAGGTAATGTAGCCTCTAACTACATTTGGCAAGTTACCAGAGGCACAACTTGGTAACCTGAACAGATTAGCTTGTTACTATATAAAGAACAGAAGAACAAAACTGAATATAAATGTATAAAATTCATTAGGGTTTTTTATAAGATGCCATATTTCACTCAAGTTGTTTTTCGGCTTATTTTTCTGAATTCCAAATTTTAGATTTCACGACATTGGCTTTAGTAAAACAAAAGAAATAAAATAAAATGAATTCTGGTGGAAAATCAGTGTCTGAATTTTTTTTTTTATAAAACAGATGTCATAAAACTAAACTAACAATAAATTGTGGGTTTTTTTTATTCTACAGCTTTGCTGAAATCTGTCTAAGATCATTTTTGCTTGTTCTGTATAAATATCAAAGTCACAATGAAAAAGTGTCTTTGTTCATCTTTCACAAAAGGCCATCACACCATGAGACTTTTAAACTTCTCAAAATGGACACTAGTGTTTTTGTTCTATTATGCGAGCGCAGCCATAATACTGTGACAGGGTTAAAGCTGTTCAGGGCTTTCATTTTCCCTTTTTTTCCCTCCCCACTCCGGCTTACAGCGATGTTGCAGTGAGATTCTGTCGTAGACAAACCTCTGCGGGATTCCATTCAACACTAGTGTACATCTTTAGGTACAAAGCTGCGGGCTGCACTGGCTCCAGGTAACATAAACGCTCCCTTCAAGCCACCGCGTATATCTGCCCATGGAAATTCTCTAAAGGGGTTTAAGCGTTTATGAAGAAACACTATCAGGCACTGCCGAAAAATTCAGCTTACCCTGTTGAATAGGGACTTCAAAGAGAATTGCAAATACCTTCGCACCGCTACATTTTCTCCCCTCTTCTCTCCCCTTTTTCTTGCTCTGCCTCAACGCGTCTCTTCCTGGTTCTTTTCATTTTCTTTTTTCATGCTTCCAAACATGAGCCGCTGTGTGATGTAAAATGTATTATCAGCCATATATTTCCTCTTTAAATGAATAATAACAATAATCTCGGAGTAATTTCTTTCTTACACAGCTCTGTCTAAATAGGGCAAAGCAAGCAAGCTAATAAAGAGCTGTGGATAAACAAGGCCGCGCAGTAATGAACGTGTGGATTAGGGCCTCCAGTCTATGTTCGGCGATAAGGGGAAAAACAGCGACTACTATCCAGGTAAGAGCACTTACTGGCTGTCAGGGAAGGATAAACTACTCTGCAGCTCCACTATTTACTTCCTACACTCACATTGTGGACACACAAACAGAAACACTGATGGTTACAAATAAATCAACACTCGCACGCTCATTCACACACACCGTCAGCGCATAAGAACCACAAAGAATCGGAATAAAATAAACGTATAAGCCTATTTACTGAGGACAGAGCTCTAAACGCAAAACAATATGCCGCATACACACAGTGTGATTTAATGTTAGAGATAATAAATGGCTTCATAATGAGCAATAAAAACGGTCCTTAAACAGTTTACTGCTTAGTTCACACTTATAATTAATCTGGGTTGCATGTGTGCATTTAAAGTGGGAATAAAAGTCTGTGCAAGTAAAAGAGAAAAATGAGTGCTGGGAAACATCTGCTGCATCATGCAGCTGTAAAAGAAAAAAAAAAGAGAGACATACAAAGAAAACTGCCTTTTTCCCACCTCACCTGGACCAGGAAGCTCTCTAGAAATTTTTTTTTACACACACGCATGCACACAAAAAAATGTTCTGTGAATTATTTAGCACAACGGGAAACCATAACATTTATAATGTTTTACAAAGCCATCAAATAAAGAGAGAGGGGATTAATTGCCCCGGTCCGACCTTAAAATAATTATTTTGAGCGGTGCAACTCTAAACTCCAACGAAATTGATACACTTTGATAATTAGATTCTTGGCACTGACCCGCTGAAGTCAATAAAGGTTATTAAGGCCAATTGCTGTCTAAACGCATTACGGGCAGAGTAAACTGTCCGTCGGAGGCCCCTGCTACTCTAGCGCCAATATGATAATCCATTCTCCGTCCTGGGGGTTTCTTCCCCAGCGCCTGTGTCTCCACTCTGCCATACAAAACCAGATTGGATTCGCTTAACCTTTCCAGGACTTTGATCAAATGAGCTCACACAGCAATAACATTTACATTGAACCCCACCCCCTCCCCAACACACACACGCACGCACGCACACACAAACGTTCTCTCACTTCTCTCCACCTCCTCCTCTGATTCTACAGACTCTCCATCCCTCTTTCTACACCCTCTCCACCCACCCCCTCGTCTGCACGTTTGCTCAATAACCTAATCAGCTCTTGATGGCGGCCGGGCCAGGCCGCGTATGATTGCAAGCGCTACCCACCTCAGCAGCCCGAATTGTTTCCGAGGACTGTTATTACAGTGAGGAGTTTGGCGGGGGGGCTGAAATGGTCACCAAACATTATCCCTGTGCAAACACACAAATGTACAAAAGCTAGCCTCTATTATAAATCAGAGAGAGCTTTGCGATAATGTAGCTCACGAGTGAGTTTGTTTGTGACCAAACCGTCAGAAAACAGGGACTGACAGGTTGGGTGAACGGAGCGGAGGGAGACGCGGCCCCGACACCACTTCCTGTTTTGTACGTCTTGAAGTATACAAATGTATTCAACAGTGTGGATCCCGTTTATAATGAAAGTGGATTAATTTCCTTGATATGCGTTGAAAAGATTTCCATCTACAAGACTCGCTCTCCTGTCAAATGAAAAGGGGCTGGGGGGGTGGGCAGAGATATGGTGAGATGGAGGAAAAGAAAGAGGGAGAACTAGAGAAATAAAGAGCGAGAGTAAGAAGGAGAAGAAGAAGAAGAAGAAGGAGATGGAGTGCATTGAAATCTCTTTGCAAGTGCTGGCTTTTGAAGTTGTGAGATGAGCAGCCACAGAAGTCAGAAAAGTGACAAATTAGGGAAAAAGCTGTACTGCGCAAGCAGAGCTGCTAAATCAATTAAAGTCATGCCGAGTGCATACATTAACATCAATGGCTTGTGCAAACACACGCAAACACACGCGTACACACACAAGCAAAAAGGACAACAGAAAGAGAGAGAGAGAGAGAGAGAGAGAGAGAGAGAAATGTGCTCATGAGCTCGCCATCGCTTCTCCCCCTACAGTGAAAAGAAGAAAGATAAAAAAAAATACCACGCCGGTATTTAAAATATTCTGCATAGAGCCAAGATCTTCTGCCTATTGTGACTCACAAAGAGGCCATTCATTGTTGCTAGTTTAAGGAAATGTCACTATTGTACGACTCCAACGATAGCAGAGTCCTGGGGGAACGCGAGGCTCGGAGCCAGGCGGGTCTAAATGGAATCCAGCACCCCGGATCACAGGGGAACATAGAAACCTTTCAGCTCCTGCCCTTCTTCCACCTGCCCGAAACAACCTTTACCTACCTTTACCTTTATACACATTATCACTATGCTGCGCTCTCACGTGAAGTACACTTGAAGATTTTTCGAGAGTCTTATAAAAGAAAAAAAGAAAAAGAAAAAAAAGAAAAAAACAGAGGTGCCCAGCAAGCCGGTGGACTCGTTTTGTTTTGCTTCTTTATACATTTATTTATGTATTTTATCAGAATGTCATTCAAATAGAAGGATGAGCATTTGCATGACAACAGGCTGAGGAGCAGAGAGGGAGCCCCAGGGAGAGACAGTATCCACATACAGGAGCCAGTCTCTCCATATTGCAATATTCTTCATACAGACTAACAAACGCATACGCAGCCCAGCGCATCCCACAACGTTGCTGCTAAATATGACAATAAAGCAAGGAAGCCTGGCGGTTTGTATTACTATTTTAGCAGGATGAAACAATAGGCCCTTTTATTGCTACAGCGCAGTATATAAAACAATACGGTGTCATTTTATAAAGCCTATTTAAATAGACACGTATTTGGTTTTTTAAAATACTCACACCGATATCAGATTTGACTAAAAAAAAAAAAAAATAGCGTCGCATTAAAATCCACTCCGCAGGCAACCAAAATATGTAAATAAATAAATGGTAAACAGCATCTGCTCACACTAGGTCACTCGTATTTCACCAAATTAGACGGCGCTGTCAATTGCCAGCTTCAAAATGTAAAATATATGCCAATATAGGGGACTGCAGGAGAGACCACCATTATTTAAATAACTCAAAGTAATTTAGGGAAATGTGTTTTAATCCAATGGCAGAAAAGCCTCGGCTATCAAAAGCTCCCAAAGAGAAATCTATAAGCCATATTTATGAAGTGCTGTTTCATCAGCGTATCTGAGGTCGATGCATGTATGTAAATACTGCTAGCAAAAGCAATAATGTTGTCTTTCATCACAATAGAGAATCATTACCTTTGTGTGCTGTGCCAGTGTTTTATTTATTATTTTTTTCCTTTTTTTTTTGGTGTGTTTCTTTTACATCTATTTCTTTCTCCAGAGGAGATGCTGCCTTTGCTTTTTGACATTGTAACAAAAATAAATTATTTAGGCAAATACATAAATAAAGTTAATTTATTCTAATAAACATATTACAGTGTAATTTCAAGTTTTAAAAAAAGAAAAATACTGGAGAAATTATATTGCCAAGTGTGCTATGTTTCTACTTAAAAGAATTTCAACTTTATTTACAGTATCATATATAGTTTTCACTGAAAAGCACAAAATTACTAAAGAATACCAACACAAGAAACTTTCCACTTTAGCAAAGCCCTGTCCCGAACACCGGTCCGAATCACACACTTCTTCTGGACCCAGAGGTGGAGCTCTAAAGCCCCCTCACCCACTCTCTGTCAGGGTCTCCGGCTGGCTGAGACAGAGCGGGCCTGCCGCTAGAGCCAAGCAGCAGCAGCGGCACAGGCACCACTCTCCCCTCCAGCCCCTGTCTTTATCCCCGCCTGAGCATTAGATGTGATTACTGCTCAGCGCTCGACACTGACAGAGACCGAGAGCTCCCAGAGACAGCAGGAGCGGGAGAGAGACTGACTGCAGGGAGGAAAAGAGGAGCTCCGCTCTCCGCTGAAGAAGCAGCTGCTACAGTGATGCAAGAGTGCCCCCTGCTGCTTCTCGTATCTGGGTATGGAAAACATAATCATATATATATATATATATATATATATATATAATTAAAGAGCATAGTAGATAAACTTTTCAAATCAAAACCTAATGGAGGCATAAACCAACAGCATAATTACTATGTACTGACTTAACTGTAAATCTGATGTTCTAATCCTACTGTTTTTTTTTTCTTTAAAAATCGTATATCCGCAACGTGAGCTTGCACGGTGAGCAGCTAAAAACCATTAATTCTCTCCCAAGGAGCGTCACTGGACAGCAGATCGCTTACAGTTGAAGCTCATCACCAAAATCTAAATCATTTAAATACCAGTGGAAACCTGCAAAACGCTGGTCAGCAACTACAAGAAGAACCTATAAAGATTTGCCCAATAAATATTGACAATGGTTTAAAATGTTTCACATGCCATTTAAAAAAAATGTAAATGAAAACAATATTTTTAAAATATACTTCTTTATATTATATTATTATATTTTGGAAGTGCCTCATTTCTTATCAAAAATACATTTCTTGGTTTAATAAGTAAAGTTTTACATTAAAATCTGCCAGGGATATGAATAGTTTTGGGCTGAACTGCCTAATAAAAGAAATAATATTAATCTGATTATTACTACTTAATAGAAGTTATTTATTCAAAGTATACCATATGTTACCATTTTTAAATTACCTATTGTAAATGGATCCTCATAATTAGGACTACCATTAATAAATCTAGTACTTCTTATCAATTATCAAATATTAATTAATGGACTTTTTAAACACATGTAAAAACAGTTTAATAGTTTTGGTGGTACTCCTTTAAAATGTACTGAATTGGAAGGAGTTGTAGTTTGGTGTACAAAGTGTTTCTGTTCTATTTTTTCCTAAGCAGTGTGTCTTGAAACCGATTTACCATGGTCTCCATGAGCTTCCAGTCCTTCTCCAGCTGCTCCATCGGCCGGGTCCACCAGCTGCAGAAGCGGGCGTAACGCTGGCCCTGAAACCAATACTGCCGCAGCCATTCAAACTCCACCTACGGAAACACAAACAAGCAATGAGAAATACCAACAGCATGCAAACACTAAAATGTTCACCATCTTAAACGCATGTAGACTCAGTCAAGCTAAAATTTGCTATAATTCTAAATAAACTCATGGGAAAATAAAAAATAAAAAGAATAATTATCTTCTTTTGGTGTTGCATGTAAAGACTAAAGCATTTAATTGTAGGATATTAAACGAATCCATGGTTGGAATAAATAAAAATGTTGTCATTTTAATATTAAGTAAAAAAAATGTTTTTGATATGTCAAATCTCATAATTACTTCAAATAATATGTATCTTTTGGTATATTTTTCACCCATGGAGGCCGTCATTTTTTCACCTCCTGGGTTGTTGACGCAATTGGGTCTGTTCTATGATATAGTGTTTGACTGGTGCAAATTTAGACAATATCATGTCGGCTTCAATTTAATAAAATTAAATAGTGCGCTGACTAAAACTTCCGAAAGACCTATTTGTGCCCTCAACCAGCGAGAAAAACTGATGAAGGCCCTAACAGGTGGGTCCTTACCTTGGCAAGCTAAAACCAAATCAGAGTGCCTAAACCCTAAACCCCACCAGCGCCTAGCGAGCGACAGACGAAACTTTACGGAGCTATATTGCCGCTGGTAGTGTATATTAAACCACGGACAGAGTCCCATACCGGCCAAGTCTCCCGTCTTGGCCAGGAAACTACCGTATTTTGTCATTGTTTCCCGCAGTTATTTCCCGAAAATTTCTCGTAATATAATAATTTCGTGAGAACCCCCACTTTCCCCGCTTCCCCTAGCCGCCCTACGCTCTGACGTGGCAGTGTAACAACATGGCGACGTCTTCTGCTTCTTCGTCTTTTTTATGACGGTTGGCAAGCAACGTTTAGATGTGCAATACCGCAATCTACTGGACTGGACTGATGACAATATTTTATTTAAATTTAAAAAATGAAAAAAAAATGACTACTGTATTTTTTCTGTATTGTATTTACATCTGAAATAAATATTTCTCAAATAAAGTCTATTGTTATAACTAATTATGGAGGTGAACAAGTTGCATATTCCTTTACAAAAAAAAGCAAAAATTAAGCCAAAATTTGGGTGTAGTGAAGAATTCAAATAGTTTCACGCCCTTTTAATTTAGTAGGCAACACAGAAAATCCTTTGGTCAGATGAGACTGAAATGCAACTTTTAGGTCACTCTGAAGACACCATCTTTACTATAATCATGGCAGTATCGTGCTGGGAAAGCTGTCAGAATTGAAAGAATGGAGAATGATTATAATGCATAAAATATGTTGGATGCTGAGTCTCCCTTGCAACCCTGCAAGGATACGCATGTTAGATAATGGTTGAATGTTAGATTCTGAAAAAGAATTAAAGCTGGGTTAGACCTTACAGAACAACAACTCTGACCATAGATTGCAGTCACCAGATGTGCAAAACTGGTAGCTACAGCTCATAGAAGATTTGTAGATGAAATTGCAACCAAAGGTGATTCTACAAGTGAGGGTAAATTTAGATTTAACACCCAACACTTTTCAGATTTTTTTTTGCAGAACGTTTTGAAAACCATATATTGTACAATTTTTGCACCTCTTTGTGCATCCATTATATAAAATCATAATTAAGTATATTGATTATGGTTGGAATGTGAAAAAATGTGGGGGAAAAAAGTATGAATATTTTTGGACACGATAGTGTCATACAGCATCCAAAATAACAGAAATAACAGCAGCACGTGTGTTCATTTGTATTCCACATTACAGAATCCAGTAGTTAAGTGCTTCTAATTAATAGTCAACATGTTATCTTGTTTATTGAAAGAAGCAAATACATAATATAGGTTTGAATATCTCTAGAAAAGCGGTTTTGGTAATTTGCTAATCTGGAGCGATGCGTGTTTACACAACAGCAATGAAAGACATCTTCATTGACGTCAGAGAAAGCATTGTTGCTGAATATTGATTTGGGAATGTTTCTAAGGACATTTCCAAACCATTTAGAGACCATCCTCCAACACCGAAAATATATTTTTAAAGGACACATTAGACAATCAGGTTAAGATGGATAGCAATGATCCATGAGGTGAAAGGCCCATCAGAATCACAGCAAGGTTGACAATGGAAAATTATATTATTATTATCATGAGTCTATTTACCAACGTATTCTAGAGAAAAACGTGTGAACATCAGACCAACAGCTGAAGGCTGGACAAAAGGACGACGACGTTAAGCACAGCAACAAATCTGCACTCAAATGGCTACAAAATAAAAACCTCCATGTTGCAGTAAAGCACTGATGCCACAGACTACAATTAATAAATGCTCTAGCCATAGATAACAAACATTCACTTCTTTTAAAGACACAAAGTTGGAAACAAAGAATACAGTTGCACCAAATAATGTATATGAGTGGATCTGTGCACCTTGGAGCGAGCACACCTGAAAACCCCACCCATCTTCCCCTCCTCTGCTGCACCGTCTGGAGCTGACAGTGTCTGCTGTGGAGCTACCCCCCACCCCACCCCCTTCCTCTCTCCTCTGCTTGGAGTGTTTTTGTTTCCTGCTCTTTTGAAGTGCTGAATTAATCCTCGGAAAGGATGCTACGCGTAGCCAGGTGTAGCCCTGCTACTTCTGCGTATGTTGTTCAGCTTGCATGTTTGTCAGTTTGGGCCTGTGCTGAGCGAGCTTCGGTGTGTTTGTGCCTCTGCTTGTACCTGTCTGCTTAAGTGTGCGAGTGGCTTTGGTAATGTTTCTGCGGAACATGGCCATGTGAGTGTGTGTGTCAGAGATTGCTCCAAATGTTGCCAGCATCAACTGAAGGTGCTGAGTTGCCCTCCTCCCCCAAAACGTCCCACGAAGCGGCATTCACCCAAAACAATGCAAACCCCATTAAAGCCTGATGTAGACAACTGCACAGCACAAAGTCTACTGGCATACAATAGGGCCATATATCACATGGAACTCAAAGCACTATTGTTTCCCTTCTGACAACTATTTTTGTTTATTCTTCTCCTAGCAGAGCATTAGCAAACGGATGAAGATGAGACTTTTCAGCTGTAAACGTCCAAATAATCTCGACGAGTTTAAGCGGAATAATACAGCTGAAAATGTCCTATGGAATTAAAAAATGAAATCCTTTTTAAGGATTCTTTTTGTCATTTTATCTGATGTCTCATACAAAGTATTCTGTGTTTAACACAACTTTTCAAGTCCCAAAATACAGTTACTTGGAAAAGTTTTTATACCTCTTGAACTTTTTTATATGCTGTCATGTTACAAATGTAAGTTTTAACGTACTTCACTACAGATTTTATGTGAGAGACCCACACAAAGTAACGCACTGTGAAGTGGAGGGAAACAGGGTTTTCTAAAACCTTTGCTCTTATATCTGCAAATAAAATCTAGTGCAACTTTAAAAGTTTTCTGTTTAGAAAATAGAAGCTACCAGTGTGTGATATAATCTTAGTATAACTCCAGCTGTTCTTTGAAGGCCTCAGAGGCTTTCTAGTGAACATTATTGAAAAAAATGTAGACCAAGGAACACAGCAACAGCTCAGGGAAAAAAATGTAGAGAAGCTTAAAGCAGGGTTAGGTTAAAAATAAACAACACCCCAATATTTTAGAGAGATGAATGAGTGAATCCATCATCTGAAAATACAAGGAATATAACAAAACTGCAAACTAAGAGAGAGACATGGCAGTCATTGTAAAATCGGTCGGGCAAGAAGACCATTAATCAGAGAACCAACCAAGAGGAGGAGTTATTGATGCATGACATCAAAATTAAACTTTTTGTTCTACATATGAATGGAGGAAAACTAACACTGCACATCACAACAGTGAAACACGAGGGTGTCATCATCATATAGTGTAAGTCCATCTTCAAGCAGGCCAACTGTAAACACTCAGTCAGCCATGCAATGGAACACTTTGAATTAAACTATATTTATGTGCTGGAATGGTCCAGTCAAAGTTCAAACCTTGATTAAAACAAGAAATTGTGGCAAAACTGGAAATTTGTGCTTTACATGTGCTCCATGTGTAATTGGCCTTCATCTTTCAGGCCTAAGATGAAATATCGTTGAAAAGTTTTGAACAATCTTTTCCAAAACTCTTCTTTCAAAATGTTGACATTTTTATGTGGTCATTGTTGTGTCAGGTGAGTGTCACCTTCCCCTCCATCACCCCCAAAACAACAAAGGACAAGAACTATTTACACAAACAACCCAAGTGAGGGCTGTCTGAGGTAGAAGCTGTGCACAGAGTCATCCTGCCATTTACTCCCAAAAGGCTCTGATCTCAGTGGGGATGACATGCAAGGACTGGTGCATGTCAGGGAGAATACACAGCCAGTGGCACTGCTCAGCAGCCTCCCAGTCGCTCCATACAACACACCCTTCAAAGAAATGTCATCCTTTATGGTCCCTTCAACACACTCCAGATCCACTCCCCTTCGATCACTACAGCTCAAACACACAACAAAGCCGCGAGGGCCAATATCGGACGTCCTTTTCTCCCAGGCTGTCCCTCCTTCTGTCTCTCTGATTGTCTGCCTGTCCTTTGGTGGGAAGAAACCAACCTGTGTCTCCACTTTGAGCTGACACGGCTGCCTGTCCCCCACAGCGCAGGCCAGAGGCAACCACAAAGCAGGCCATCTAAAAGCAACCGAGGAGCGTTGGCTATTTGGTATTTGGAGTGTGGCCACCCAGCTGAGAGCTGCCAGGCAGGAAACTCGGACTAAATGCCACCTTCCCGTGCAGGCGGATCGAAAGTCTGTGCGAAAAAAAAAAAAAAAAGAGGAGAGGCTGTTAGGCTGAGTTTTTCCTCTGAGAAGGTAAGGGAGGGTGACTCCCCTGCGGCAGTCGCTGTCATCTCTCCAGGTGATAGACACACTAACTACACATTAGCTTCAAATTAGTCCAGCGACCACCCACTATGGCATCTCTGCTGGTAAAGCTCTGAAAACCTCGTTTTTTCCTCCCATTTAATGAGGCACAATTATATATATTTTTTTCTTCACACCTTCACAGTATTCCCCAGAGCGGGTCCAATCAATTTCCAGGGCCGGAGCCCTCAGGTGAGGGTTGATGAGAGTGTAATCGATCCCTCTCTGCCCTTCTCTGTTTACCAATCCCAGCCTCCTCACACAAGAGCCAGAATAACTGCTTTCCCCAAACTCTCTGTGAGTCTCCCCACTACTACCACACACTTGCCAGAGTGGGTGTATATCTGCAAGGGTATGACTGCACAAAATAACGTGAGCCTTTTCCATGTATATCTTTAGCAATAAAAAGCTCTTGTTTTATTTTCTAATATTATTATGAAGAACGTCAGTAATAATACTACTTCACAATCCTTGAATTTAGCAACAAGTAATGCGAAACAGAGGCCACTATAGCACAAAAACATCTTAAAAAATACAAATAAACTGCAATTTATGAGAATACAATGATTGTATAATCTTTATGGTGGTTAAAAAAAAAAAAAACACAAAAAAATGTGTAGAGAACCTCAGGAGGCATCGTGACCCTAAAACGAACACTGGAAGGCTAAACACACTTTATTCAGTTTACTTTCTGTCAGATGAGGAAAAAAGACTATTCCCTTCCTTCAATATTTACTATTTGGAGACTAGCTCATATGTGGGGTGGGAGGTGTCCCTCAGGGCACTCTGTCACACGCCCACCTGGGAAGAGACATAGTGGCTTTAAATGAGACAAGACATTTGTGTCTGGAATTAGCATTTCAAAGCCTAACATGCACACAGGGGCCATGTGGTGGTATTATGTTAGACTTATTTGACTGACTAGGACAGCAGGTAAGATTAAAAGGAGACAGAGAGACAGGGGCTAAACAGGTGGGAACTTTTCTTTATTTCAGTTTCTGCCTCCCTTCAATATCTGCTTCAATTAGGCACCTTGTTCCATTCCCAAACGAAGACAGACGGATGGCAGATGCTCTACTCCCTCACAATCAGGCCCCACCTATTACCTCTGACAAACGCCAGCCCCCCTGACCCTCCTTCAACTGCACGGCATCAATAGACTGTCAGCCGGTGCGTGGTTTAGCACTTTTTGAGCAAAGACCCACAAAGGCGCTGCTCAGGTCAGGTCGCCCGCGTGTCTCAGGCTTGTTCACTCCTCGGTCGTCCATGTCAAACACGACCTGTGCAATGTGCACCCACCAAGCACCAAAGAGGGCCGCCATCATAAATAACTCCACCAACAATACATCATTTAGCTGGGTGTTCTGCTCTCGTGGGCAACTCCAAACAAATGGCCACATCGATCATTGCGAGAGCCGGGAAGGGTAGGCCCGAGCCCCTGAGAACACCCCCTTCTTACTTAAGCACTTAAACACACACACCCACACACGCAAGCACGCACATACACCAATGCTTGTATAAAAAGCTCCTTGTTTTCGTGAATCAACGTACCTTACCGTCCTGGTGGAAGCCAACGCCTGGTAATCCTGTGGCGCTCTGTGGCTAACTAGCAGGTGTTGCTACCTGAAACAACGCAGCAGTTCTCCAGACGCAGGCAGCCCTGTTGTTTGGCAGCGCGGAATGCTTAATATCGTCTTCAACCTTTAAACAACCTTATGTCAGACTCATCTGTCATGGCATCCTGCTGAGAGTCCCGGATGCTGGCGTCTGCTAGGATGTGCAATTTGGGCGCAGGGGTGTAAAAAGGGTGAGAGGTGAGATGGTATATTAACTGCTGGCCTGCAGCAAGATATGGCAGGAGGCTGAGGCCTTCTCTTTGTTGACCTCACTTTATCCCTGGAAACCCCGAGCCAGCATCACTCATTGTTTTATATGAAAAGAGGTTAGAGGCAGGACAGGGGCACGGCTCCATCTTTAGGAAGCATATGGAGAGCCTATTGGCTTGCGATCCATCACAAGGCAAGACAAATGAGAGCAACCTGGATTTCATATTGTAGACATTTCCCTAAGTATAACAACAAAGTACGGTAAGCAGAGGGTGGGCAGCTGGCAAGCTCCTGTTCTGCCATTCAAAGAGCTTCAACCTGCCATTAAACAAATCCCCGAATGAGCTAAAACTCTCACGATGCAGAAAAAAACACTGAGATCAGTTAATGAGAAACTGTATTAAAGTCATCATAGCCCCTTAAAACAATGTGCTTTATCAAGAGTTTATGAAACAGACGTCAGAGTAGGGCTAAAAACAATATCATAAGCCTTGAACATCTTAGAAAGAAGAAAGTGAACAAAGATGGACGGAGCTAAATACAGGACAACCCTAAAAAAACAACCAGGACATACATTTTAACAGAGGCTCTCCATCTTATGCGACTGAGTTTGAGCTATTTTACAAGGAAGTCAGAAAAGGTCAGCGCTGCAAGGTGGGTCTACAAATTATCATTTAAGTGGCTGAACTCAAACAAATGCTACACGTGTTTTTCTTTATCACAATGCTAGTCAATCACATAAAACCACAAGAAAATACACTGAAGTTTGTTGGTGCAATTTAACAGAATGTGAAACTGTAAATGTCCAATAGAATTAAATGTTTTAGGTGAAACTGAATGGCCCAAAAAATGCTGAAAAAATAATTAATCAAAGCCATCAGTTTCGCAGACTGATGGATAGGTAATCTAAACGGCCTCATTTGTAAGATTTCTGTCTCAACTTTCTCATACAGAACATTAAGTCAACAAAAAAGATTATAACGTATGTAAGTGCACAGGATTTACATACGTCACAAGTGTTTATATCCATACGACAGAAAAAGCACAAATATATGTTGGCACTAATACATTTGCTTCCTTAATTAGACGCTTATCCCTGTAATTTTCAGAGAACACCTTCAGTGTATTCAACAACAATTTCTGCTGTCTGGATTAAATCATCATCATCATCTTATTTGCAGATGGATCTTTGTTGTTTTGAACCTGCTTGCGGTACCAGATGGGTGGGGATTAAAGCTCTGGGGCCACTCAGACAGAATCAGAGAGGTTCACATTCATAAATGAATAAATGTGAACTCTTGAAGACAATGCCATTCTGCACATTTTGTCTGGCACAAATCCTGCTAATTTGAATATTTCCATTTTGAACAAATTCAAATACCTTTGTAAAACGTTAAATTCGGCTCAAAGTATGTAGAAACAGCTACGAACCACCAAAGGCGTACACGCAGGAAATGAAAAACAAGTAAATGTATGCATTCATGTGCGCTTGAAGGTTAACACACAACCACCGTGGCCCCACCTCATTGTGAATCTCCTCACAGTGCTGTAATGCTGTCGGCTGAAGGGTCACCAGGCTGTGGGAGCCCGTCTCGGGGTCAGTGTGCAGGTTGGACAGGGCCTCCTGGCACCGTGACTGGATGTAGGTCAGGGTCCCCTTAGAACACTGATAGGAACGAGACCAGTGTCACAAACAACGCCACGACACGGAGGAGCTACACAAGGTTATTAATCAAATGTGGCTTTGAAACAGCTGATAATGTACATCAAAACAAATTAAAACAATCAATATTTCTCTTTTTTTTTTATAAGCAAAAAGGTTTAATTAAAAAAAAATCTCAAATTATATTTCAAATAAAATATGTTAAATTGTGTAAAAATAATTATAAAAAAGAAAATCAGACAGGGTAATATATAAATAATTAAAAAAATAGAGAAAATTTATTTTATAAAATTAAAGTAAGGTATGAATAAATGATTAATCTTCATTTGATAATAATTTTGTTCTTTAGTAAAACTAGCAGAAAGTTACATATTATTTTCAGAGCAAATAAAAATCTAACGTCTCACCTCGGCCACTCTGTGAGTTGAGCTGAAGCGTGCCGTTTCTCCAGCGAGGACGCAGTGCTGGTGGGTGTTGTTGAGGTCATCTGGCAAAAGCAGCAAGCAGAAAAAAATACACTCATCAGCACAACAACCGACATCGTCGCTGCACACCACCAAACCAGGAAACAAGAAGCCAATCCTCGATGCTGAAAGGAGCATATTGATGTGGAATTGATTGTTAATGGGAATAAAAGGGAGATATTACAACAGAAAAACAGATGAAAAGCGAACAGTGAATTAGACTAAATCAACTTGTACACTCGGACAGATTCCCATCGGCCCAGCATCGACTCAGATAGAGGGAAGAGCACTGTAATATAATTTTTAATTACCAAACAGAACCAGATCGCACTCAATCTGTCAAGATGGAAGCGCCATACCAGCAAACATTTGTCCAATATCACACAAGCTTTACAGTGAGGCCTTAGCGCTGTTTCCTGTGTATCCCGCCATGTGTTTCTTTGTGTGTATAGATGTTTCTCAGCTCTGCCATTATTTGCCTCCTACCAATAATTAATTTAGCCATGACAGAGCTGTCATTCACAGCACATGTGCATATTTACACCCGCCTTGAGCAAGAGTACACCAGCTAATGCCTGTGATTTGAAAGTCAAACAGCCAAATGCTTTAGGAAGAAGATATTATTGTTTGGTGGAAGGATGTGGGGGGGGGGAACAAAAAGAAGAAGAAGACGGCGACAAACAAAACAACTTGCCGGTGTTTTCTTCACCCTGATGAGATTGTGAAGGATTAGGTCTCTGGGCAGAATTACTCTGCGTCTTTAAAACTGTTTATATCCAATAACAAATTATCTCCATCAATCTGCTCTTTTCTTGGCGCCTCTAATGCAGCCAGTGGGATCAGGAGGGAGTCGAGGCAAACTCGATAACTGTAATAAATATTTATCTTTCTTTCAACCCCTGTGCCTGCTGCCACTTGTCCTCCTTTTCCAGGAAGCAGGCTTTTAAATATATTGGGTCAACTCTTTTCTGCAGTTCCCCCCTGTGCAATGGGAGCTGGAAATCAGATTATTGAACAGACCCGGTGTCAAGACTTGCATTGTTCTTTTTTAACCACTGAAATTCCATTTGGGCGGAAATGATGGTGATTCAATTTGCCTCCAGCAGCTTAGACATTAGCAGTTCAAAGGGGCCAGCCGCCGACAAATGGTGCTGAAATTATATAATGGCGTATGTGGTTATACACCATTGTAGTTACCTTTTAATACAGCAAAACTACTTATCAAGGGGTGTATGTCACAAAAAAACACAAGTACAATATATTTTAACACCCGCTTTAGTTGTGTCTGCCTCGAATGTGAGGATTTTGGATGAGGGAGGGGTGCCGTGCCTAAGAATTGCAATGCGTGATGCATCTTTGAGCGATGCGAGTTCTGAAAATTTATAGCTGAGTGCATGTGTTGGAGCGCCATGCCAAGTGTTTCATTCAGGTAGACCGACAAAGCAACAGACGGCCGAGAAAGGCGCGAGCCGCTATCGTTGTGGAGCAGTCGGCCTCTCAGGGGCGTACTCACCAAGTGGAGCATAAATCCCCACTGATCCGCGACAGTCAACTCCCATTAGAATGGTCTGCACAGCAGCCCATCTCTCTATTATCATGGCTGGCGTTAAACTGACAGTTTTATTGTAAATCTCCTGCTGAAGAAGGTCGGTTCGGAGCCCTGTCGAGCTAAATATTGGCAGACAGTGGCGCTCCATGATAAAAACAATCAAATGATCATCAAATTCATCCTATTTCTGCTTATTTGTTTGTGGTGAATTTAAAAGTTCACTTTATAGGAGGTTAACCACCTAATTTGGTTTTATGCTTTATAAATATGCCTATTGTCGAAATATTTTATGATGATGCAGATGGGTCTGGGAAGCAGATTCCTCCCAGCATGAAGCAATTTACTGCCCGTATCCCTCTGCACTTATTAAAAGGTCCATTATACAAATGAAAAATCTGGCTTAAAGTGGTAGCAACTCAATTACCAAAGTAAATGTTGGTGTGGCTACTATAATACCTAATGTCTTTTAAAGATATCTCTTAAAAAAAACAACAAAAAAAAACAATCAATTATCATAGATCTAAAGATAGTTTTAGAGACTGATTACAGATAAACAAAAAACTTTGGTAGCAGAAAAAAAACCTCAGCATAATCTTACTACTACCATGCATGGCAGTTGTTAAATTCAAATAGTTTAACCTTTAGTGAAACATTTTTCCAAGTTATTGTCAGGAAACCAACCCATTTAAATGGACTTCACCTTTTTTTGGTAAGAAGAGCACTGCAACGTTCAGTCAAAACGATGCAACAACTTTGCCAGTGGATTAGAGAAGCATGTACTTCCTGTTAAACTTGCTAAGGAACATTTAATACAAACTTGGTAGGGGATGTATGCATGTATTTGAGCCTGTATCAATAATTTTGGCATTACGGTGAAGCGAGAAAGTCTACGATAAAGAGTCAAAAATCTGTTTCTCACATATGGTGGTGAATTGAACATGTAACATTTTGAAAACAAGAGCATCATCAGAAAAGCTAGGTCACTGCCAATCACCACAGTATCATACATGGTTGCACTTAGTAACATTATGACAAAAAAATCCTGAATGACACAGAAATTTCAAAAATTAGAATAGAATTTCAGTGCATTACAAGCAACATTGATCCAGCTTGTTGTGATGGACTGTTGTTTGCTTCAAAGTAGGACCCTTACGAGTAGGCCTGTAGGGTTTTAGATACGATATAGCACCAAACAAAATGTACGTCTTGTCAATCTTAGTATTAAAATTAAAGAGTAAATCTATACTAAAATATGAGAAATTATCAAGCAGAGAAATAGAATATTTACTAAAGAAGGGTGCCTTTATAAAATAATAAATCCCCGTCATCCATCCAAGCAGGACTCCTCACTTCTCGTACATCTGAACACATGCAGGCCTCTGCTGTGATGTGGATAAATGTCCTTGCACTCAGAAAATCTGAGCGAGCCTCGATGGGCCCAGGGGACCAAAAAAGGAGGGTGGAGGTGTCTGCCGCAGCCAAAAGCATTAAGCCATGATTTACACCCCTGTGGCTTGCTGTCTGTTCTCCCCATAGAGACGTAGTCAGCAATGGGTCACAGGACTTCAAAAAATAACATTTGGTTTTCCTAACCTCTCTAATGCACACAATTTCATGGAACCTTAAAGCCCTGTGTTCAGGGCCAAGAAACCTCTCTTTTACTCACTCTGTCTCCTTTACAAGCAAAAGGCACACACACACACACACACACACACACACACACACACACACACGCAGTGCCTCAGTTCCATTTCTCTCGCAGAGAGAATTATAAATATGAGGGCAGCAGAGGGAAAAGTGCGAGTGAAGTACATCCCGCTGCTTTGGGTCATTTGGGACAAGGTACAAGAAAACACTAAAACCCAGAGTAATGAAAGTCTCCTCTTCTCGTATTCAGACATGGTGGTGAATGCATGTTAACATGTGCATGCGTGTTTGCGTGTTTTCGGGAGAGCCTCGGTACCTCTCATGTAGTAGCAGTCTCCGGACTCCAGCGGCAGCATCAGGCCAGGTGTGTGGATGTCCCAGGCCACCTTCAGGCCGATCCTCCAACATGCCTTCTCCACGCTGCTGCCTTCGCTGCACTCACCTGCCGGTCACACACATCCCACTTCACTGCAGTATTTAAATACAGCGCCTCACCAAAGGAAACCGTTACACATATGATCCTGCTACAACTACAAACTTTAATGGGTTTTATTGCAATTTTATGCGATAGCCCAGCAAACAGCAGAACATCACTGTGAAGTGGAAGGAAATTAATATTTTCAAATAAAAATCTGAAGTGTGCCAACCATATGGATTCAAAGTCCCTTGGTTAATACTTTGTGGAACCATATTTTATTGCCGTTCCAGTCGTTATGCTGCTGGAAAGTAACTCCCCCCCACCAGTCTCAAGTCTTTTACAGTCTCTAGCGTGTTTTGTTTTTTTTGTTTTTTTTAGCTTTCCCCTGTACAGCATTTAGCTTAATCAATCCTAATACTCATAATGCATAGCCCTGCCTTTTTCTTTTCACTTTCATGTTGAGAATGGATTTGTAGGGAGCATAATGAATAATTGGTGGGTCAACAGATTCTCCCACCTGAGCTGTGACTCTCTGTATCTCATTCAGACATTTCGGATTAATTGGTCGGTTTTCAGTCATGTCTTACTCTTTTGGTGAAACAATCTCTTTTGGTGAGATTTTCAAGGCTTGAGATTTATTATCTAAACCTGCTTCAGATTTCTCCACAACTTTATTCATGACTTGTCTTGATGTCTTGCTTGGTCGTGGTTTTATTTAGTGTAACTCAGGGTAACTTTTAAAAGCAATGGCTTGTGCTTGATATTATTTAAATCAAAACACACAACTTTTGGATTTTTATTTTTTAACAAATATTAGAAACCATGCATCATTTCCCTTCTACTTCACTTCTCCTCTGTGCTGGCCATGGTAACACATTTTTCTGGACAATAATTATCAATGCAACCAGTGATGATTCTGTTGTTTTTGTTAACATCTGCAGGTAATATATAGATAACAGTATAATAATGCAAATTTGCCCCCTCAAACACCAAACAAATTTAATTTTCTAAACAATACTTAACACTGGAACTGGAAGATATTTTAAATATCCAATATAAAATACACAAACCAAAAACGATACATAAAACGGAAATAAAAAAAACACATACAACCGAAACCGTAAATAAAATGGATTATAAAGTCTCTGTACACCAAACATATTAATTATCAGGATGGAAATAATCAAACCCGTTTTATTATGGCATTAATTAATGAACTGCTTATTGTAACAGGCTTACTAGTTAACCACCTGAAATCCTGGTGAAATATATCATGTTACTGTGATTGTAAAGAAAACTAACAAGTTTAGTTTTGTACTACAACTGTTTTTTTCTCAAAGGTTGCAGCGGAAAACAGTACTACTCCATGAACACGCATCAGCACGGCCATAAAATAACATTAAAAACTATATTGAGAATTAACATGATAAAAGTCTGGACTGTGGCAATTAAATCAATACCACCCAAACAATGGATATAAGATGTAAGGCCTTGTCTCCAGAACGTGAGAATCACTTAACAACCAAGCAAAGATGATACGTGTTTCTGTGGTTATAACTGGCTGTTAGCACAGGATCTTTATGCTACCATTATGCTGTGCAAGAGGAAATAGTTGGATAAAAGCCCCTGATGTTGTTTGGTGAGTGTGCGAGGGTATGTGATATTCCTGTTGCTGAACCCGTTCACTGATACCACCTCCCCTGTTCTTCCCTCACTCCCTCAGTTCTTACACAGCGTCCTAGGAAAACAAGATTTGGCTTGGCCGGCCGACACCCTTCAGCAAAATCAATACTAAAGTCTTTCTGGGCCTCTCTGCCCCGTGGCTGCCTTTTCCTTTGCTCAGCACGGATAAATAGTAACTTAATTTCCAGCCATTGTGCTCTGAGAGCCAGCTAATGACAGCACTCCCAGAAGGCCTTGGGAATGGTGCAAGCCCATCCTCTGTGCCGGAAAACGCTCAGTCGTGGCAGATTCCTTTGGATCGGAGCGGCCAGGAAAAAAAACACGTCTCTGCGGTTCTTCGGGTCAAAGGAAATAACGAGGTGAGGCAGCCGAGACAGAGAAGAAAATTTCCCACCCTAATCTCAAAAGGTGCAACAGACAGAGCGCATCTGCATTCCTAATGATTACAACAATCTGCATTGTGTCCTTTTAGGATGAGGCCTCTAAAAGCACAGCCTGGCTCTGGTAAGTCTCATCTCAACTGGAACGCAGTTGTGTTTCGTTCTCATCAGAGTATCCCCACTAAAGTTTGGAGCTGTGGGGTCATCCAGAGTTGGAACTTGGAAGGTGTCGTGTTTGAAGCCAGTGTTCACAGGGTCAGAGCTGAAATGGTCCTTAACGAATTAGGAAAACAGACCTGAAGAGCAGGTGTTGCTCCATTTGAAAGGTCAATGCAGCCCAGCTCAGAAATGTGTCAGGAATCAATCAGAACTGCACCTGTGTGACACTGGAAACTAACAACTTGGAGACACAAAATGCAGGAACGTCCCAACTCTAAAGTTTACAAACACTGGGCCATCAGCTAAAAGTACCCATAACCCTTGAACTTTATTATATTACATTTTAACGAAAAAAAAAAAAAAAAGAAACTCATTGTATTACATAGGAACTTTAGGTGATAGGTCAATACAAACTAAAGCATAATTATAAAGCATGAAGTGAAAATTAAATGTTTCAATTTTTTTTTACAAATAAAAATCTGAAAGTGTGGTATGGATTTTTACTTATCCACCTTTATGAATCACTGGATATGAATCCAGTGATTCATATCGCCTTCAAATGTAAGGAGCAAATTCAGTCTGAATGTATGGCATTTAAATATCAGTAGAAATACATTTGCTCTGTTACCAGATTCTGGGGTTTGTAAAAGAAAACAAGTGAACAAAAAGCATCATAAAGATTAAGGGACACACAGCAAGGTCAAGGAGAATGTTATAAAACAACATCCCTTGGGTGAGATTTGAACATTTCACAGAGAACAGTAGATGACTCCATGCAATGCATCTAGTTCCCACTGTGAAACAAGGTGTCAGCAGCACAGTCCTGTGGGATTTACACGACTAACAAGCTAGTCAGAGTTGATGGTTTGATGGATGGGGTTAAAACATTTGGCTGTAAAAGACTTGAGATTAGGCAGGAGTCTCATCATCTCTAAACGTCCAGCCTGAGCAACAGTCCAGACATGTTCATGTGTTAGAATGGCACATGAATATGAAGTCCCGTGGAGAATCTGTGACCTGAACATTGCTAATGTGACTGAGCTCGGGATATTTTGCAAAGAAAAATGTGCAAGCATTTCAATGTACAGGTATGCAAATCAGATAGAAATGTTTCAGAAAAGTTAAATCTGTAAATGCAATGAAAGGTGGTTGTAAAAAGTAATAATCAAATTTATTCTGATGTTTTAAAAGCACAAAAATGACACAGCTCTTTCTGGAACTTGACAATATCTCCAATAAAATGCGTTTTTATCTGTGTGGCATCCTACAGTTTGTTTTGTATCTGTTCTAAAGAGCAAAGTTCTCTGTATCCCCTTATCAAGTCAATCAGCAAACACGATTAGCTCTTGAGAGAGTATGCATTCGGTAATTAGGAGACATCGTATTATCCGAATGGTACAGTCTAGGAACACTTATCAAAGCAGGGCTCATTATTCCATATCAGATAATTGCACATCGATCATTTCTCGGGGAAATGATTTAGATGAGATGTAGCGCCTGCGATAAGGCCTGTTTGTTAGACTGCGCCATTGAGCCGATGTTAAGGGCTCAGATTCAAATGTCTGTGATCTCCCAACGCACAGGCAGCGATAAGACTGTCAGCGGCGAACTGGTGATGACATTTGATAATACCCTGACACTATCACAGAGATGGATCTGATGGTTGCCTCACCAGAGGCCATGTCTACAGCTGCTGCAGCGGGGCTGCAGGGCCTTCATACACAAGGTTACCTGCATCTGATCCACCACACAGCAACAGAGATAAGTGACTTAGATGATTGTTAAACTGGAAGAGGAATATCATTCTTCATGTTAAGTATTAAAGTAAAATTTATTCAGAAGCTAGATTTAGAATTAAATCGAGCCTTTTACATCCATTATTAATTTTAGTAGCATTACATGCACTTCAAATACAATACAAATGCATTTCAGTAAATTATAATAGTATTAAAAATGTAATTTATTTGAGTTATTCAAGTCAATTTTCTAAGAAATTATTACAATACAACAGACAGCAGATCAAAAGTGATATTTTCAATACCCTAATGGCCGTGTAATTGTCTACACGATCATGGGGGAGACTGCTGGCTTCGCATTCATCCAGCAGGTAAGCCATAAAGTCCAATGCTGAAGAAGTCCAGGCTGTTCACAGCGTGCTTTAGTGAAGCATGTTAATGGAAAGCTTAGTGGAAGGAAAAACTGTTGTAGAAAAGGGTGCTCTAGCGAGAGCTGAAAGGATTAAGTTCTTTCCGTTAAGACACTTCTGGAACTGAGACCACATCAGAAGCATCTCACTGCAGCTAAAAAGAAAAAGAACTACCCTGTTGCTAAGTCAAGGCTTCAATGGTCTAGAGCAGGGGTGGCCAAGTCCAGTCCTCGATAGCCACCATCCTGCAAGTTTTAGAAGTATCCTTACTCCAACAGACCGGGATCAGCTCTACAGAGGCCTGATAACGAGCCAGTCATTTGATTCAGGTGTGTTGAAGCAGGGATGCATCTGAAGCTTGCAGGATGGTGGCTCTCGAGGACTGGACTTGGCCACCCCTGGTCTAGAGACTAAAAGCGAAAGGCTCAGAATCCAAGCTGCTTGAGGCCTGATAGTCTTTCTGCCACAGCACATTGATACAGTAATTTATAGACATATAAAGGTCAAACTTTTCTGCACTGAAAGTAATTTTTCATTGGTTTTACATTGTTATGAATTTCACGAGAAACTAAAGTTATGCATTTTATTAACCATCAAAGTAATACATTATAAATACATACATTTCACTTTTTGAATTGAATCCATAGAATAAAATCATTAATTATATTCCATTTTACTGAGATTAACTCCTATATTTTACTTTAAACTTACCTTTGTCGTCATGACAACTATAGTTGTAAACAGCCACTGGTGAATGAGTGATGAGGTTCTCATCGTGGTGCCACCCTACCGCCATTTTCCCCATGCCATAGTACGGCTCCTCCTTGAGGTGGCTCATTTGTGCGGGGTCCATGTAGTTCAGTAAGGTGACATTGAACTTGACTGGACCGGTGCACACCTGTGGAGGACTGGTCTGCGAACAGCCCAGCCCACCTGCATGTTCCTCTCTATCCTGAATGTGGTAATCTGACAGGCTGTGCTTTAGCTGAGCCACAGGCTTCTCCTGAGCCTCTAGTCCCACAGGTTCGGGCTTTGTCCCACTGAAGGCCTCCGTCGTCCAGCCGGGGCATTTTCCTTCGCTGTGCTCTGAAACTCCTGCAAAACTACCTTCACTCGGTTTGACTTGGGAGGACTCGCCCTCCTCAGTCTCCCACCCCGCTTCTTGTTTCGACCCAGAGCATCCTTCTTCGCTGTGCTTGGACTCAATGTCCCACTCCTCGCTGTGCTTGGACTCGGTGTCCCCCTCCTCGCTCTGTCTGGACTCCGAGTCCCCTCCTTCACTATTCTTGGAGTCGTCACTGTGTTTAGACTCTGTCTCACCCTCTTCAACTAGCTTTGCTTCCCCTTCGGCCTTCATACATTGTGAAAACTGGTCTCCCTCCTTCAGTTGAGACACATCAGAACAGAGAAACGTGTTAAGCTCCCACAATGCTTTGCAAGCGTCCCTCAAATCGGGATCACAGCAGTTTTGTCCTTTGACCTCGGCGTCCTCGCTGTGCCAGGGGATGGCGAAGAGCCGCGTGTCCAGATATCGGTAGGTGTGGCCGGGCTCACCCAGCAGCGCTCGCGACACGGCGGTGAACACGTCTCGGTCGCGGACGCGGACCAGATCCTTCAGGAGACAGCCCTTCTTTCTGAGGGTGAGCAGAGCCGCCTGGACCCGGCTGTGGAGCTCAGCAGGAAGCGAACACGATTTCCTCAACACCAAGCCAAAGTAGCTGGAATCCCACTGAAAATACAATGAAAGAAGGGCCTTACATCATATCTCTATGTGTATAATTATTTGTAACTATTTTGTCACAGTTAAAGAAATAAGACCAACTCACCAGTTGCTGAAAACCTCGATCTGAAGGTCCCAGAAAAGGGATCTTCTGGTCTCCCAACTCCTGCAGTAGCCTACGCCTCTGTGGAAAACAGATCAGTGAAAGAAACTTGACAGGTTTGTTCCCCCATAGAACAATGGTTCTTAACTTGTTTGAAAGCACAGTACAAATCAGTTTTGCATAACTGAAAGAAACAGTAAAACAACTATCCAACAAAGATGAGAAACCAGAAAAATAAGATGTACAGAATGCCTCACATGTATTGGTGTCATATACAGCAGAAACATATCGTACTAAGAATTTTTTTAAAAAGTCAGTGAGGGGAAAAAAAAATCCAACATTAAGAAATTATTGTTTTTTTTGTTGTTGTAAGAAAAAATACAACACAAACAGTTAATGGCACCCCCAGCAATTCCTACCAAATATTTAAAATGAGCATTTTCTTAAATAATGCTTACTATGTCATATTTTCTCAAGTTTTGTAATGAGTAATTAATTCTTATGACATGACACGACACAGAAGGAAAAGACAAGGAAACAGGCCATTAATGTAAGGCAGATGTGAATTTATCTTCATAAGTCAGCAACAGGCTACCATAATCATCATCATGGTTTTTTTTTCTACAGCACATTTCAGCAGCAAGGTAGTTCAATACAATGAACCAGCATGAACTAGAAAAACAGAACATAGTGACATCTTGGGGTCACCAGGTCACTACGCCAGCCATTAAAAGCTACCCAGAATCCAGATGCCATGTGAGTGTGTGGGTTCTGTCCTTCCATCACAAACAGAGTATTGTAGGTCAGTAAACACCACCGGTACTTTAACGGGAACCATGCGTTCTGTCAGATGATGCTAAGATTGAGCTTTTGGAACCAACTACTCCATTTGAGTCTGGCGCAAAACAAAGGACGACTATTTGGAAATCCCCCCTATGTCTACTATTATTATTATTATTATTATGTCTAAGACCCTGAGAAAATGGTGAGAGAGCACTGAATCATGAACTCTTAGGAAACGTTCTTAAATAAAATGTCTGGTGTTCTCTTTTAGAGAACTGGAGATGGGTTGTCTTTAGGTCTATCTGCAGGATAATGATCCAACGCATGTGACCACATCAAGACAGAAACGGTTCAACAGACAAGAAAAAAAAAGTCAACCTCCTTCCACTGTTATCCCCACATCTGAATGCTACAAAATCCAGCAGACAGCGGAGAAGATGGAATTAAAGAGCACCCAGGGTTTTGGATGATCTAGAAAAAGTGTGCAAAATGAGGAATGTACCAAAATCCTCCTCTGACCCTGTGAAATGCTATCAGTAAAGCAAGATTTTATAAAGTTTTGCAAAGTGGTTAAGAAGTTCCCACTGAAAAAAAAACAAACAAAGATTAAAAGTCTGATGTATTTTAGATTAAGTCCATAAAAACATATGTGTTTTTACACATTTTACCATTGGGGTTAATAACTGAAGAGGGGGCTGTCTTTGGTCTATGCACACCGCCATACCGAACATAAACCTTTCGAGTAAAACGTGTTCAAGGCGGCTACATTCCATTCTGACCCGAAAATCAAACGGCAACCGGCACAAAATACTGCTGACCCAAATAATAATTCTCTGCCTTTCTTCTTCTCTCGCAGGAGGAGGATACGCGTGCACAGCAGCACAGCATCTGTGTGCATATGTAGACAATCACTCTCCACAGGTGCACACACACTCTGCGTGGTGTTCCTGCAGCAGTGAGGTGAAATGTCACCGGCGCACCACTGACTTTTTACATCTTTAAAGATGAATGGCGTGCTCTTCAACAACCAAACATTTGTAACAGTTTAGGGGAAAAAAGGCGGTGTGTATATTTTAGTGACATTTACAGTATGCATCCAACATTTTGCCTTCACTAATAATGCCAAAGACCTTATGTGGCACGCTGCAGGGAATACGGGAGACAGCTGCCAAAATATTTCCTGACTTTTAAGAGTGAAATAAAACGTCTTGCTCGTAAACATTACAGTGCGGTTATAAAAAGCTGTGTGTCCCGATTTAAGGGAGAGAAGGATCAGAACCAGGGCAAACAGGGAAAAGAGGGTGAAAAAGAAAAGATCCCGATAATGGAGGCCAGGGAAAAGGGAGGGCATCTGGTTTAAGGCGGCTGGACGAATTTACCTTCAGGGCTGAAACCTCACCTTAGGCTAAACAACACAACACCTGCTGGAAGTTTTCTTAAAGGATGCATGAGAGCATACAGGCCTTCCAACTTATTCTGGAACAAACAAAAACAGACCTGCAGACAGTTGGAACCTAAAAAAACAAAACAACATGCACTATTCATGACCAGGCTGCATTCAAAGGCTTTTGGAAGAAATTGACAACCTGACACGCATTCATTGGTGTCAAAGTATAACCCATGACAGAGGCTGAAGATATCAAGGCGAGACTCTGGTCGACTCTTGTATATGTGTGTGTGTGTTTGTCTACGATTGCAGCCATGTGTTTGGTCAAATCCGTATCTTCCCATTCGCATACTTTTTAACGTATTCATAAGAAATATACTTCTAGCCGGCTTCATCTTTTGCCGAGCAAAGAAAGAGACTCCTATAGACGCACACACACACATTTATGAGTTCTCTGAATAATGCACTGCTGGGGTTGCGAGCGTGATGCCTCAGCCTGAAACGCGCACAACCAAAGCTGTCACAAACATGTCAAATACATCGGCCTGCTACGAAATTCCACAGAAAAAAGCCAAAGACAGGAAGTTACCGGAGCCCTCTGAGGCAGATGGACTCTCACAGCATTAGAGAGCTGCTGTGTCTGTCTTCCTGTCTGCATGTCTGCTACTGATTCTAAAAGGAGGGGGGAAAGAAGTCACAAGGTGCGAAAAAAGGTCTGCGTTTCAACTCAGATCCAAGAAACAAGATTACCAATTTCTATAATACTGTAACGCGGGTGCTTCATGGGAGCAGTGCAAACCGTCTGTGCTAAGTGATATATCTGATGCTTTTTTTTTTTTTTTTTTTAATCTCTCCCTTCCTTGATAGGATTATTCCCTCAGCCGGACTGTTTATCACAGAAAAACATATTAGGTAGAATAGAACTCAATTGGTTTGCTTTGATCTTGGCCTATAAAAGATATCATACTGTGTACCATATATTTAATAATTTCATTTATTTCACATCTGTGACACCCCAGTGGACACTTTCTTCAAAGTGATCCTCACAAAGTAGATTAATGTCCGGCGCTTAGCATCAATAGCTCAGAATAGCCAGATAACTGCACAGCTGCAGGGATAAAAACACCTTCAGTGTGACTTTTGTCTGCCTCGGAAAGGCTACTGGCATAAGAAAAACTGTGTTTGGTACAAATACTGACAGAGGACACCCACTTCCTGGTGGACTTACCATGACTTGGCT
This sequence comes from Poecilia formosa, assembly GCF_000485575.1. Taxonomy (NCBI): domain Eukaryota; kingdom Metazoa; phylum Chordata; class Actinopteri; order Cyprinodontiformes; family Poeciliidae; genus Poecilia; species Poecilia formosa. The sequence goes on along the minus strand of NW_006799985.1, from coordinate 1,822,888 downwards.
AATGCATCGTGAAGCACGGACAAAGCAATAGCGTTTTACCCTTTCCTACTTCTCAATGACCCGCACCTTTAATTTCTGTGTCCGACAACAGGTTGCAAATTGGGCAAGTAAAGGATCAAGCTAATTTATATTTGCCTTAATAATTTTCGGTAAACACAACCGTTTTAATGTCTACTTTGATGTTCTGCTGTTAATTCTGTGTTGGTCAAATTTACTGGCACTCTGGCAATTTTTTCACCATCTTCACAAGTGTCTTCTTTCTGTCCTCCAGTAACAGGCATGACGTCTTTAGAGATGGCTTTGCAACGGACCGCTGTGTTTAAACAGCAAGTCACTGGTATTTGTTAAGAGACCAGTCTCAGAAGGGATCACTTGGTTCAAAAGTAATGGTGGATCATCAAGTTTGACTAGTTGGCTGTAAAATGTCAAATTCAGAAAGACAGGCTGCCTGTGAGCATCAAAGCAGCTTCCTCCTCGCTCCATTTGGCAACAGGTCGAAGAATGTAGGATCCTCATGTGAAGCAACATGGAGTGCAGATGAGCAGGGTGTGCCTGGTCTGTCAGATGTTTTGTGTTTGTATGCGTGATGGACATAACATCTATAGAAGACTTGCATTAAACTTTAAAATAACAAAAACCTGGAGAAAAGATGTACGCAAAAAAACAGAACGCAGTTCGATCAAATGCCAAATGCTCAACAGGTAATGGAAGTCATTTCATCTCCACAAAGATCTGCCGTCTCAATTCGTCTGCAAACTGCAAAAACCTTGACCTTTTTCACATTTTGTCAATTCAATTAAATGTATTTTGACAATATATATATATATTTTAGTTTAAATACATTATAAAGTGTTTAAGCAGTACAAAAAACATTTGCAAGACACCTGACCAAACTTTAAAAATGAATGATAAGCTGTGCATAACATTTTGTGCCTCTCTTAAACCAACCAGGAAGGACTAGCAGAGTGAAAACAGCGACCCAGTGTGATGGCTAACAGGGCATACTGGTAAATGGATAACTGGAATGTGTGGGAGCTGACCTCAGCATGGGGGTGTTGGTAATGTGTAACCCCATGACTTTATACTTTTGTTCACAGAGCAGAAACTGAATTTAAATAGGGACTGTGAGAGCCAAAGGTCAGTCAGCAGGATGTTGCTGGAAATATCTTTAAAAAGTTTGTTTTCGGCAAACTTTTTTGAGAAATTGTAAATTTTGGGAGACGATGTGTTTTGTCTTGCAATGCATTTACAGATTCTATTCAGCGTGTAGGCCTAGTGTACGTCTGCAGGGAATGTTTTATGCAAGTCACCCCATTCAAACGTGCACAAACAAAATATGTCAAATGTTATGCACAGCTTATCATTCAACTTTTCTCAGAAACACAACAGGTATTGTATATAAGACTTCGGGTTATGCTGAACTCATGAGATTCAGTGACCGTTTTGTATATCTGATGCCAATTTCTGATTAGCAACAAGCAGGGGGAAAAGATTAATATCCCAAGAAATAAGAGTAGGTCTGCCATTAAGCACTGCATACTTTTTCAAATCAGACATCATTCTGTATATATTGACAGGCATGTTCAGCATGCGTTCAGAGGGGGGTGCCCAGGTGGCCCGAGTGATGACAAATGGTAGACAGGCCGGCTCCAGTTTGCTAATTGTTGTTGGAGGCTGAACGCTGCGTCGTTGATTTCGCCTCGTGACAGGGCGGCAGGAGACGTGGTCATTAATATCAGACCACTTCCATCCATCTACCGGAACAAGAGGCCGGTCGTTTAAAAAGACGACGCTGGGCAGACCTTTCACGTCCTGTTTATAACACTGATCTGAACACATTACCAGAGTGGTGGCGGGCGGGGGGCACTGCCGGCCATTAATTAGGTGTGCACACATGCCCACACGATGTGACCACACTTCACATCCGTCTACCAGTCACACCTGCAGGATAACGTACTCTACCACACACACAAGTAGAAATATGGACGCCTTACGAGCGTATGGGTCATACATCAAAATGTGAAGGGAACTTCTATTGAAACACCTGCAAAAAGCTGCACCAGACAGTTCGGATTCAGAAGGCCCCTCCGCTGTTATACTTGAGATGGTGAATCAAGAAATGGAAAAGTGTAAACAAAAAATTGTATTTGATATTATTTATGTCCAATAAATAAAATGTATTTGACAGAATAAAACAGCTGAACTAAACACTGTTTGATTTTTACAACTAAAACAGAAATAAGTTATGTAATCTAATGTATTTTTAGAGGTAAATACGATTAACTTAAGCACATTTTAAACCAGCTGGGTTTCATATTGGTTGTTCGCTTCTTATTTTGATTTGCAGATTATTTTTTGTCTCAGTCGTGTCCAATGAACATATATTATATTATATGCAATAAAAATGTGTTTAATCTAATTTGCATTGTTTTTTTTTTATACAGAAAATCAAGTTTCCAGGTATACTTCACTGGAAAACCTGCCAAATTACATTATTGTAGAAAAGCTGAAATACTGTTTATACCAAGTATCTACTGTGTCTACTATGGCTATGCTAACACACGTCTTGTCCTATTCATCTTTATGTTTACTTTCCATTTTTTTACTTGGGCTACTACTAATTCTGACAGCTGGAGAGAGCGTGGTGAGAGGGAAGGAAGCGTCAGGCCTCATCTGTCTTTTTGGACTTTCCATCGTTTTCGATGCACCTGCCAGACTTACAGAAAGACCCAGGTTTCCAGATCAATCATTCAAAAGTATTTACAAATGCACAAAGCCAGACTCAGACAGGTTGGCACATGGCCACTCGCTTTAAGTGCTTTTCAATGTGTCTGCGGTGTCAACATCTATTTCACACTTATCTACACCTCAAAGGAGGGGGGAAAAGATGCTTCTCTGACCTTTAGCAAGTGTCAAATCTGGAGAGAAGAATAGAAGGAAAGAAGAGAAAGAAAATAAAGGGATTTGAGAGATCTGTTGATGTACGGCATACCCAACTTTTTTTTTTATTTATCCGGGAAAGATTGACTGAGCATGTTCTTTATCGGAAACATACGCACTCCCTTAAAGTATTTCACACGAAGAAAGCTGCACTACATCTAAAGAGTTCCTGTGAACAATAAAACAACCCTTATCCTTCCATGTGACTCACGCTGGCAGAAAACATTTTTCGAAGGGCTTGTTTAGTTTTCTAGCCTCTCCAGGATTCAACCCAGTAGCATTCCTCCTCAAAGAGACAAAATGTGAATGAACCGTTTGGCTAGGACTGCTAATACCCATTTTGCCCTAATTGTTAGTTTGCGGCCAGGCCATAATGTTTCCATTAAGATTATGTCGATCGAGAAAAGCTTTTTAGTTTTCACCTTCAAATTACAACTTGCTTGAGGTCAGCTGTTTTCCACCTGGAAAGGCCCGTTTTAATGCAGATACAGTCCCTTGATATTCCGGCTGGGTCCAGTTCAGAGAGGGTGAGGAGTGAGAGGATGGAGGGAGGAAAGAGAGGAGAGGCAGAAGAGCGTTTGATTGAAAGACTGTGATTAGCAGTTTTCAGCAGAGCACCAGGGCCACTGAGTTGTTCTAACAGGGTTGTCGCGTCTCGAGGTGCAGTCAAGGAGAAGTCAGTGCTTTAGAGAGCTCCCTTGATTTCTCCATTTCCCCCTCCCTCTTTCACTCTCGCCATCCAGCCACACTTTCCCTGCCCCTCCAAAAAAAAAATCAATATGGCTGTGCAAAGTGCAGCCTGGCCCATGGGGAGGGTGAGCTAACTGTAGGGGCTGGATGTCGGGCTTACGAGGACAAGAAGCGTCCTCGAGGCCAGTCCCACAGGCAGTGTCAAGGACAGACCAGAGGTCCACAGGACCAAGGCCACCAGAATACCCTTCCTCTCTGCGTCTTGCCTATTTTTAAACTCAGTGTTTCTCCGTTACCTTTGCCAGGCATGGCTCAGCGAGGCAGAAGTGATCAATAACCAGGTGGAGCGTTTAAAATGCCCTGCTCCAGAGGCTGGCGCTAAGCTCCTCAGAGTCCATTGGACCTGCACATCACTCAGGGTGGTGACTGGGTGTGCAGCAGTCAGACTTGGTCATTGTAAGGTTTGTGATTTGTGACAGTAAACAATTCAATAGCACTTAGCGATACACAGTGTCTGAGGGGTGTAAGGCCAGACTCTTCACACTCACTGCCATTGTCTCAACATGTCACAGATCACTGGGATTCAGGCAGGTCAAGCAGCTATATAGGCTGAAGCATCTCGGTATTGTATCTTACTCCAAGGCAGCTCTGAAGGTGTTACTACAGCTGCACGCTGCCAGGAACAGAACAGAAACGTCTGAAAACATGTGCTATCATTGTCAACAGCAGTGCTTCTCATTTCCATACAGTAGGCTTGACGACGAAGGAGCTTGTACATAATGTGGATGAAGTGCGCAAGCAGGATTTCAGTCCTGCCGCGTGTCTCCATGAATGAATGACTGATCACAGTAAAAGTGGCTTGTGCCTCTAATCCGGTACCACTGTTAGACAGAGCAAAGACCCGGCTCTGCGTACAGCCGCATGCGCTGATCAAACCCATCGTGTGACAAGCAACCATTCCAGATGACGGTGATTTCTCAGCTCTGTGTCCTTTCTGCTCCGTATTAGATCATCTTCTGACACTACTGAGTCTGGCATTTCAGCTGGGATAAAGAATGACGCTCAATCCAACCCAAAGTGGTTGGGAGTCAAGGGTAAACAAGGGGCTAAGACATGGGAGCTGTGCATAATTGGCTGGCAGATGTGACCATTATCATGTCGTTTAAATGCTAAACCTTTAGATTTAATACAGTGTGTTGTTTGATGAAACAATTTAAAGACAAAATGCATCATTTTAGAACGAAAAAACATCAGTGAAGCTCACAAATACCAAAGAAAGCCAACAATCTGTTTCAGTTTTCCAAGAACAGGCCTTATACACCTTTAACTTTTCGAAAATTCACAGCTGTTTTTTTCCAAAATAAGTTGGATCATCTCTTGAATTATCTGTTGCCCTATTTATTGAATCACATTTTTGCATAGAGTCTTATTACAAAGCAAGTGCAATGGTCCATGTTTTAATCCTAAACCACTAGAAAAACATATGGCTCAAAACAGATGTCGACTGCACATCTAGGACAGGTCTAATCCCGTCTCATGTAGTCTTTGACCCAGATAAACTGGCATTATGATGCGACCTGAGATTAATATCAAATTAAGGGTTGAATATCATACGTGTCTGTTTACGCAACACCCAGACGATCTTCTTGGAATCCAGCAGTAGATAAGTTTATTGTAATGGCATTAGTAAAATCCAGAAGTGTAGCAGATGGCACTTGTCTTGCTTGAAGAGCTGCCTCTTCTCCATATTTATTTTTCTCTCACTCATTCTGTACAAAGGCAAATATTCTACTAGGAACTGAACATCTTAATCCTTTTCACACTTCACAGTAGCCAGAATGGTGACTGATTAACATTCTGGAGGTCTAGAACCCAGTCATTTGAAAATGTAATTGCAGATGTCACACTGCATGCATGCATTTAGTTTGGGAGTTAATATTAAAGCTCGGAAACATGTCACAAGTCAGGAGGGACGTGGGCAAGCTGGGCCAGAGCCAAGTCACTAAAGCTCACGTTTGCACTGTGTGAAGGAGTCGCAAGCTGTCGCTACCACTCGCTGGGCACCATAGTTACTGTTCACTTCTGCTAATTATTGCAGCCAATCCGAGGGGTTAACGGGGCGGAGCCTGGCCAGACCATGTTACGCGGCATTTAACAGCTGGCTGGAATGGAGGTGAACGCATTACACGCTGCCCCTCATCCAATAAAAATAAAACATCCTGACATCTAAGGTGTACTTATCATAGAGGAGAGGGAGGAAGTGAAGATGGCAACAAAGAGGCAAAAAGAAGAGGATGTTGAAATGAAAAGGGGGGTGTGAGGAGGGGGGCACACCTGATAACGTGATGTCCAAGTGCCACCTAGTGACAGCTCTCTGGCTTTTCTGATCTAAAAGGCACAACAGAGTAAAGGGTGAAGCAAAAGGATTCAGTATTACAAATGCATGTCAATAAATTAGCAATTGTATTAAATGTGTAGTATAAATTTAACCCAATAAAAAAAACAAAAAAAAAAAAAAACAGTAGTAACACTTAGCGGCAAAAAGTGCTGTATAAATGCAGACTAATATAAAGGTTGACCATAAGTTGCACAAGCAACAGGTACCATTTCAGCGTTGTGAAGCAAAGGTCTTTGAGGTTTGTTAGAGGTTTACAAGGCGTGGACTGTAGCTGAACTCAGTGCTTGAAAGTCCTTCATATATGTACAGGGTTGAACTACAGATGAACTAAAAAGAAAATAAATTTGTCTACTGCTAAGTGGTCCAAAGTTCTCTTTCAGATGAAAGTATGTTTTTGCATCTCATTTGGAAATCAAGGTAACAGAGTCTGAGGGAAGAACGGAGAGGCAGCAAAATCCAAGGTATTTGTGTTCAGCATAAAGTTTTCACAGTCATTCATTTTTTTTTTTTTTTCAGAGCCATGTCTGCTGGTGTTGCTTCACTGTGTATAAAGTCGATATAGCGATCTACCAGGACATACTGATAAGCTTTATGGATATATGCCGAGTTCATAGTCTCACCAGGACTTGTCTGTCGCCCATTCTGACAAAGGCATGGCAACCTGGTTTAATGACCATGACATTACTGTGGCTGAATGGCCTGAAAACTGCTATGAAGAAAGACAGTAGACTGAACAGTGCAGATTAGCCGAAGGCTCGAAGCATCTCAGCAGTACCACACTACCTCCGTACAATAATGCACTGAAAAGGAGCCAACTTAAGCTATTGAGTGCATTTACTGTACAGTACATGGTAATTTGTTTAGTAGGTTGGACACTTTGGTTTTAAAATTCCTGCTTTCACTGATGTTATGTATTACTCTACATTTTTAAAAGCTACATTTGTTTTTTTAAGCTATATGGAGTCATCATCAAATATATCACTGCTTTATGAAAAAAAAAACATTTTTAAGTAATGTGTAATTTAATGAGATGCCTATAAGCAACCCATCCACTCCAAAGAAAGGCAAATGTCAATCAAGTCTCAGTTAAACCGTCAACATAACGTATAGATTTATTTATAATGAAAATGGTTATTGCTTAATTCTATCTAATCCAAAGAGTCAATCAAGCAAGCAATCAGTCACCTATGTTGAGGTGACCATGTTGAGCAGTACAGTTGTCTAAGTGAGCCGGTAACACTGCAATGGTAGGCCAGCGGCCCCAAGCTCCTAGGTCCCCTTCCCTCATTAGCCCAGGTATAAATCACACTCTGCTGGTACCCAGAGGTGAGAGGGATGGGAGTGGAGGTGAGCTTGAAATAATGCTTATGTCACGGCAGGTCAGCCCTCCATTATGGCCGTTTCAAAAACTATTAATCTTGCTTGTAGTCAGTGGCCTAGAAATAATTACTTCATCTAACCCATGTAATACAGCATGACCAGCAGTCGAGCTTGGTCAATTTGAGGCTGGGGAGGCAGAGTGGAGGCTGAGATAGGGGGTAGAGTCGCAAATTATCAGGGCCCTGTCTTCTGCTGCAGAGTGACTGATGTCCTGCTCGCTTCTGCTGTGGCCTTTTACATTCTTAACACTGATTTAGATAGATACATGCACGCTCTGAAAGGCAGATCATGTACGAGGACAAACGCAAGCGTGTATGCGCATTAATGCATGACTGAATATACACAGACTGAACCAGGAACATGAAATTTGTATAATTTAAACACTGAGATCTTTACAACATTGCATTCAACTTTGAAAAAATGTATTTTCAATTTTCTCTTTAAAAGGTCCAAGTAAATTTGTCACCGTATGTTCTGGTTTTAATACAAGATGAAACTCAAACCGAAATATCAGAAAAACTGAAAACAATTAGATCATTTTTGGCACAATACACAAGTAACGGTAAAGTAAAGCCGTCGCATTACACTTCAGGATTTCCTGGTACCACAACTTCCGGTGCAATCACCTGCCTGGATGGCAGAGGGCTAATCCACCCCCACACCTCCGACATCCCAAAAGACATAGATGAAGACAATCATCGGAGGAACCCATGCTGAGAGCAAACAGACCAACTCGTGAAAACTCAACCTCAGTAAACGTCACAGGAAGTATGTATAGAGTGACATAAATAAATGCAGCCCTACAGTGCCTGTCACAGCTGGTGTTGCAGGTGCAAATTTAATTAGTCAAGGTGAAGTCTCCCTTGTTGTCTGGAAAAAGACGGAGGGGGTGTCCTCGCCATGCACAACTGTAAACATGCGCTATATCCTAATCAGGTGTCACCGTAACGTTTGATCAGCCGGCGAAAACTTGTCACGAATCCCCAGCAGAGAGTGGGCCGACGGGTAGAACAAAGAAAAAGAGCTGTCATAAAAGAGCGGGGTGGCAGCGGTGATGACAGTGGCGGTGGATGAAGAGACTTTGCCCATTAGCAGTCTCTGTCGGCTGTCTCTCTCCTACTCCCCTTAACCTCTCTCCGCCTCTGGTTTCCCTTCGTTCTCCATGTAGCTACCATCAGCACACACCTTCCTTATAGTGTCCCGCCGCAGCTCTGTGCCTGAGAACCTAAACCGCAGCTGTCACGCAGATACTTCACAGCCGCCAACTAAAGCTTGCAAAGGCAAAACCCCAAAGTAGCACGCTACTATTGTTTACCTTCCGAACAACCGTGAGTGTACAGAGGTACAAGCTGAGCTCGTTTTGTTTTCATCAAGCACCATTCCAGGTGCCTGGGTCCCCCTGAAAAGCCTGGGGAAGTAGAGGCGTGCATTCTGTGCTCCATCCGCCCAATGCCTTCAGGCTGCACCGAGGCGGTGGAGGAACACATTAGATACTGTTTACCTTTCAGTTTGGATGATATTGAATGCATTAGCTGATTGAACCCTATGAGAAACACAGGCGAGTGACAAAGCCCAATCGTCTTTGCGACTAGCATGGTAACAGAGATTACAGTCTAACAAAGAGCAGACAGGAGGAAAAAATATTTAAAACCCAAATAGTGATACATAAATTAATTAAAGGACAAAAAAACAAGTGGAGAATTAAAGTTAGAACATCTGTCAGCGACTTAGCTTCCCAACGTAATACCAGTGTTAGAACATTTATACCCTTGAAGTTAATGATCCCCTCTTTAATTGACAGTCAAGAAAAGCTGGCTGCGGCAGCATCCTGCCAAGACACCGATAAGGCTCCCCCAACCCTCCTCCCAAAAGTAAAATAAAAAAATAAAACAGTTTAAAGAACCTTGGCACTAATCCCCATTGTCATCCCAGTGCAGCAGAAGGACTTACAAACACAGATAACTCTGCTCAAGCTGTCTATTTCTTAGGAGTTACGGGGACAGGCGAGTCGGCGCACGCCTCAAATCAGTCACTCAGATTACCCCAATCCCTCTGCGCTGTCAGTCAGCTGAGACACTAGCCTGTCATCGCATTTACATGAGTCCATCTCATAAGTGACAATGCCCCGTGTTGACAATAGCTGCGACGAAGGGGTCCACTCGCTCGCCGATAGCACCTCAACACTGTGGCAGACAGGCTGTTGTTGGATTAAGCTCACAGCAAGCCTGGCACTCCTGTCTTCACTGACACTCAAACAACAAGTTAAGGGGTCTTAACCATTTGGGGTTTTTTTGTTTTGTTTTGGGTTTTTTTCCCCCTATGGTGGGAAGAATGTAGGAGATGTATGTCACATGAAAGACGCATACAAACCTGCAATGGCAAACACAAATGCAGATCACACACACTGGGAAAAAAAACAAACAAAAAAACTTCAAAAAGCTTGGAAGTTTAGAATAGGTATAAGAAAACCAGAAGCTTAGGGTGTATTTCTCTGGAACTGGCCTCAAGAATGACTTTAATCCACATGATGAAGCTCAAGGACTAACAACAGAAATCAACACATTAACTTTTCACAGCAGAAAACAATGAAAAATATTTCGCTTCAATAAACACAGTTAAGACGGGATGTAAACAGGCCAGTTCATTAGGTGCCCCCGGTCAGCTGTAAATCTGATCCGTTTCTTGTCAAAACTGCCTGATCTCTTAAAACTAATAGCAAATATTAAACAAGGTTTCGGAAACATTCCTCAAAGATATTGACTACAGATAAAATTGTGGTATAAAACAAACATCCTTTCATCAGTTCACTGTTCATGCCCGCTTATTCTTGATGGGTGATGTATGGAGGGATGAAGCCCATCTCCCTATTATGATCTGCTGTCTGAATGACGCTCATTTGATTAGGATATCTTTTTAGATTTTTTTTTTATTTTTTATTTTTTTGTGAATTCAAGGATGTTCTTTAGATTTTGGTTGTAACAAGTGTTAATTGCCTCTGACCCGCTATTTTCTCCCTTTTCTGTGAGAATCCAAGAGATTGTTATTTTTGAAAAATCCAAGTAGATCAGCAGTTTTTTAAATATTCGAACCAGCCCGTCTGGTACCAACAATCATGCCATGTTCAGTCACTTGTCATGCCAAGTTTCTTCCCCGTTCTCATGCTTTGTTTGAACTTCATCAAGTCATCATCTTCTGCAGATCTCTAAACGCATTGAGCTGCTACCAGGTGATTGGCTCCAGTTAGTGTTAAGCAGCAGCTGAACAGGTGTGTCATATAAAGAAGGTGGTAAGTGTGCATCCACGATAAAAGTCAAACTTTGGTGTCCCTTTTTCCAGCAGGTATTTGCACTTTTAAACGACTATGCGGTACATCGGGGCACCTGAGAGCTCACAAACTCCTGACTAGTTTTTATGCTTCTGTGGCTCACTCCACTTCAAACAGTCCTGAAACAAATGACAGTGGATGCCCTCTACACAGCAAGGCCAGGGCAAGCATGACACAAGGGTTGACAAGTGAACCCTCAAGCTCCCTAACCCTTACTCCGCTATGGCATTCACACACGCACAGAAACACACACACACACACACAACCAAGCAGTCCAAAAACAGACCTGACATGACCGCTCCGCAGCCCTGCCTAACCCCTGCTTGTGTTTTTTCTCTCTTCATCTCACAGGAGACAGCCCTCAATTCAGGATCTTTTTAGCCAGGCAAGTGGATGTGACCTGCTGCCCCCCAGACAGGCTCATCTGAATAAACAGTGCTGAAGAAACAGGCAGAGGAGGGAAAATCTGCCTACATTATGATAGGAAGAGAGGGGATGGGAATCAGCCAAGGGGCTCCTTTCTTTATGCACGTTTGATCAAGTGCTTGACAGCGCCTGTGGATGGAATTACGGACTGCTGAACAAAAAGTGAGGGTGTAAAGGCGGGTGGAAATGAGAGGGTGTTTGTGCAGCTTGGTCTGGACAGCTGAATTTTCCGAGGCCTGACAGCATTAGGCTTGTGACAAGCCTGCCGTACCTCCTCACCAACACATACAAAATGCGAGCTGCCTCCTAGCTTTCCCAGTCCATCACTTAGGACGGCGGAGGGAAGCATCGGGATAAGAGGTCAGACATGGAGAAAAATGGCAGGGAAGAAGAAGGCAAAGAAGACGATGAGCAAGAGGAAGAAGGGAGCACTGGTCAGGGGTTAAGTGTAGAGAAGACAGCGATGAAAGGCAACTGTCATGCACCAGTGCTCGCCCAGAAGCATCTGTCTCGAGGAGAACATGCAAAGTGTGCCGGTCACGTCCTGACAATACCCCCACTTTTTCTACACACTCTCGCACATACAAGCTCTCAGGAAAGGGCTGATGCTCCACCACTGGAAAGGCATCACCTGACTGACAGCATGCCAGTCAAACTGTCGTTGGCTCTTTCGCATATGCAAGAAAAAGTTAGACTGATGAAGAAAAAAACACACAGGGGGCTCCAAGAAGAAATCACTGAGACATGAACAGACCACCTGAAGTGAGCAGACACCCCTCAAAGACTTGCTTCAGAGTAGATTCTGAAATGAGCAATACACAAAGGTCCAAAAAAATCCAGAAAAGCCAAACAACCCTGGAAGTTTCTTGGAAGCTTCTTTTTTTCACTCTAATAATGACTTTCAAAATGAGAAAGTAGTTAACATTTTATAGGTGAAAGTCTGTAACCAGAAGGCAGACAGAAAGTGCTATGAGCAACTACTCACACCCTTAAACTTTTTTGCATTTTGTCAGATTACAGACACAAATGTCAATACATTTTACAAGGATTGTTATTGTAGACCAAGATGAAATAGTGAATGTCCTAATCTGTACTGGCTGTCCGTTGACCTTCATGATGCTTCTAGGCAACTAATGTTCTCTAATGACTTCACAGAATAGATGCATTTTACTGAGACTAAAACACACAGAGATTAACTTGATTTACTGTTTTGTTATGCAAATGGTTACACTGGACTTAATTTAGGGGTATCTAAGTAAAGTGTGCTCAATATATAAATACCCACTTTCCCTGTCAAATGTTTCACTTTTTACATGAAAACATTTTGAAAACCATCCTGCATTTCACCATTATGCACAACATTCATTTGATATATCAAATAAATCCTCAATACAACACCAATGAGTCTTTTTGTAATCTAATACAATATAAAAAAGGTTCCAGGGGTATGAATATATTTGCAAGGCACTGTGAGAGCAATGCCAAACCATGTCTTTTGGCTGAAAGAGACGTGTGGCAGAAATTTGAACTCACTTTCACAGCTCACATTTATGGAAAAGAAAAAACTTATGATGTACAAATTAACAGGTTGTATTTACAGCACCTTGTGAACCTGGCCCCCGCAGGTTTTGTGAATGAAGGCTTGCAAACTCTCCATTGAAACCAGATGATAGCAGCAGGCATTCTTACTTTATTAGAAAGGTGAGTCATTACAAACGGAAATACGCCTCACAAATAAACAGCAATGAGAGCTCTTCCAGAGGAATCCTTTCATGAGCAAAACCGGCATATTGCTGAATGGAGAAAAAAAATAAAAAAAAACTTCCTTGAATCATAGCTTTGAGTGGCTAATAGACCCCTCAGAGAATTTAGCCTCTGTGTGTGAGGTGAGCAGGTCATTTCCATGTTTATTCAGTACTTGTCCGATAAGCAACCACAATGTATTGATTGAACTGATTATTATATGCCTCCGCAGTGAAAGGACACATGCATGACAAATGAACCCTACTTGAGCAGGTCACATTGGAAGTCACCTCATGGAACCGAACAGCTGAACTGGACAGTCGGTTTGCATGATAAATACTCCTGCCTTGTTTGCAAATACTTTGCCATCTGTGGATAATGTCTCAACACGCAGTGCTTGTTAGGAGCAGTCAGACACATAAGCCTTGAGAGGCGATTTGAACTAGCCATGTTAAAGCTTCTACAAACCTTGTAAAACAGCTACCTGGCAATACTAACAAATACAACTGCAAAGAAGGGTTTGGTGAAGATATTTCCCCACTCATGGCCAAAAGTTAGAGTAAAATTTAAAACTTCTACAGAGTCTACGCAATTGTTTCTCAACAGTCGAGGGTCCAGAAACTGCACAAAGGAAAGCATAGAATAAGGGGCTGTTTTTTCCAGGCTGATCCATTCTAAGATGTCGCAGCGAAAAAAGACCAGTTGTTGCATCCTGATTAACCACATTTTACTGGTTACATGCACCTTTAGTCAGAAAAAAGCAGCCTTGTCTGGTTGAGGGGTAGGCCAGCACCAGGCTGACTCATAGTAAGAAAAAAAAATCTGCATTATTCTGAGATTTTACTAAAGATCCAGCAACACAGCCATGACCAATTAAGATTTCTTCCCTAAGACTATGACACATAAGAGTGGACAACAAAGTACAGATTCCTTGATGTATCTTGGAGTTTTGAAATTGAGGATTTAGAAGATTATCCTAATTTATCTGTAAACTAAAATTTACTTCAACTAAATTTAGTTAGGTTGGTAAAATTTTTGCTAGGTCAACACCTAAAGCCAGGTACATAATTCTGTTCGGTGAAGCCCAAGTCTTTAGGAAATGGTGATGCTAAAATGTTTAGGGTAATAACTTGTGGGACAAAATCCACAGTAGACAACAATAAATTTTGAGGTAAGTGATGCCCACAAACTCAGCTCAGCATGGACGGATGAAAAAAACTTGCTTAAAGTCTACAGCAGAGAAAAAAAACCTAAACTGAACAAGTTCAAGGGCCAGAGGCATGAAGGGTTTATTACAGGAGGAAATTGCAAAGAATAAAAGGAATCAGGAAGTGTAACAGCTAAGCCAATAATTAGCCAAACGTCTGGCAGATATAAATTAAAAACGATTTTACTCTAAGAGGTTTGTGTCAAATAAGAAAATAGATGGGAAAACATTGCTATCAGTTTTGAAACTGACATGTCATTACAAACTTCTTATAATCAACAAAAAAGTTAATTTTGGCATCATAGCAACAAGGTCCACCTCAAAGTGGGTAACCCGATACTGCATGTTTAAGGCCATTTATATTTGGCAATGACCTCAAAGTCATTGAGGTTCAAAGGCCTCCCTACTATCACCCTTTAGCCCCACCCACAGATTCTACAACAGAATCAAGTTGGAACTTTGGTTGGGTCATTGCAAAACTTTAACTCTATACAGGGGAGGCTGATTACGAGGATAAAGACCAGATGAGACTAATTACTGAGTGAAAACAGCTGAGGACAAAGGTATCTAGGGAACGTAATTGCACTAAATGGCTCTCTAGAAGTCAACCCAAAGAACCAGAAAACCAAATACAAACCCTAAAGATGACAAAGAACCTCAGAAAAAACAGTAACAAGAAGTGAGAGGAGCACTGTGCACAAAAGGAAACAGACTATCATAAGAACTACAAAGAGAAACAGCAACCAAACAACTCAACACAAGTCTTGTGTTTTTCTGTTCCTAAAAAAAAAATAACACGCTAAAAGTGACCGTTGCATTCTAAATTCAGAAGATGCAATTTTTATGTTGTAAAACACAACAATCCAGTTAAAGTATTCAAAGTACTTTTGATAGTGAGATGTTTACCAATCACATCCTAACCCTTGTTAATGTTATTCAAAATGGCTTTACTGTCCCCTTTTTTAGCTTTGATTCAGTTGACTTAATTTAATAAAAGCAAGTTGCTATCTTGGACACTAATATATATCCAGTGGCACTTGATGTTCAGCTCTACCAAGAACCTAATTTTTGCATTTAGCACAGTAGTAATAACTTCATAACTAATCAATGTATTTCTTGATGATTTAAGTTTTTCTGGAAAGTCGTATTTCCAGAAATTTAAAAAATATAGAGCAGAAAAATTAAGACTCTTTCCATATCGAATGCAACTTTTTTAGGGTTTCCAAATTCACAACATTTAAAGCACCTACTAGTGTCCATATTGTTAGTATAAATGAATTTCTTGTTCCATTAGCTTAATGGAATCAGAAGTTTTGTGGCGCTTTTAATGTCTGAATGACTGATTTCATTTCAAGAATGGTTTGACTACCCAAACTGATGTGTAAAAATGTCAATCCAGATATATGAGCACAGATCAAACAACCAAGACAAGGTAAAGACATGTAGATGAAAAGCTCACCGGCAGACTAATCAGCCCCCTCTAACACTCACACGGCCGATCAATAGAAAGACCTGGGGCCCTGGGCCAGCACTATATTACACACCAAAATTTCATATGCATTCATTGATTTTACTTTTCATAATAGTATATCATTGAGCTCCAATGGGAGCAAAAATGGAGGCAAGGGCCAGGGTCAACTCTCACATAGACACATGGATGGATGTTTGTACAATATTGATGGCACACGCAGAAAGAAATAACTAAATATCTGGATCAATAGCTCGTTTCCCTTGCTAGGACAGGTTGTTTCAGATGGAAATGTATAAATACTTCTTTATGGCTACAGGACTAATGCTAACTAACAGTGCAAATGCACCCCTTAAGGTAAACTCTTTGATTAGTCAAGGCCAGAGGTGAATAAAAGGGTGTGTATGTGCAGGGATGCCACACTTCCAGTGTCCTGGGGATGATAATGCACGCAGAGGCCCAGTAAAGGGACCAATAATATAGCAAGTCACAAGCCCTGGGCAAAGAGTCCTGACCCCCAATTCATTTATACTAATGACCATCTCAGAGAATATCATTTCTTGTCATGTTAAAATGATGCACACCATGAATAATTTAAAAGAAATATTTTCCTTCGTTTTATGGTGTAAGCAAATAATGAACAGAGAAACAAAGCACAGGGGAGCAGCTGGACATCAAATTAACCCCAATGATCATTACTTTCTGCTGCTGATAACAGCAAGAGATCTGCCTGTTTCTAATTTACAGTACAACACAGGAAAACAACACCCAACTACAGAGCTTCTTCTGCTCTGCAGTGGCCAGCAAGGCCATAAAGACAAGGAAACTGCATCACTGCCTGCTCCTTAATTAAATGAAAGCTGTTAGTTTCATTTACCTCCCTTCTTTTTTACAAAACGTACCTGCCTATAGTTGAAGACCTCCCAGGCGCCATCCCTGCTCGGCCCTAAATCATGTTTGGGTGAGTGGCCCAGTGGGTCCCCACTGGACGAATAGCAGCCGCCCAGTGACTAGGCCAGCACAGGGCATGTGGCGGATCGACACCTAGGCAGCGATAAGTAATTCTGTAGAGGATTAGCAGCATGATAGGCTGATCAATACTGTGTGCTCAGGCCATTAGGAATGCAGCGAAGAAATGACCCCCTCTGGTAATAAAGCAGGGCATCTGGGTTCTCCTTCATTTGCCAACTCCATTAGTGTAATAGTATCATTATCTGCCACAGCCGTATTTTTCTAAGCACCGGCTTTAATACAGTCCAACCAGCGGGGGTCTGATGAAGCTCTGAGAGCCCCCATGCCAAGTGTTCCACCATCACCATTCTACACAGAGCCTAGGTGTAAATCTGGCTCCATAGGAGCTTATGTGCTACCCAGCCTCAGGTACACATACCCATGTTTTATGTCACTACCTTACACTATTTCTCCATTACTGGCTCATTAATAGAGGAAGCAGCATGCAGTTTAGGTTTTGAGGGAGAAAAGATGGCTGGCAGAGCGTGAAGCTGCTGAATGTGCTAAATCTGACACCTTCTCTTGCTAAAACATCAGCCTTGACACGACAGGACATTGGCATTAGGTGCCATAAATCGTTTCCTTTACACTAATTCATCAGCTAACATTTTGTAGGGGAGAATTGATTAACCATGTCCGGATGTGTGGCTACATAATCAGCTTTTACCTCAGTAGCTGTTAATTTAACAGGCCCACCAAGGGAAACACAAACCATTTTAATGAGTGTTTAGAAATTAAATACCCTAAACAGCTTGCACAAGGTGCCACAACCAGAGCAAACCAATGAGGCTGATCTAAGCAATGGCTGGGGCTGAGCCCAGGACCTCACAACATCTGGTGACCCCGTGTGATCATTACTTAGCCGGCTGCTCACACACACATACACACACACACACACACACACGCTTCCTGTTTCGACCCAACACTTTATACTTGTCATCACTGTACAAATGGGGAGCTTGCATCAAAGAACACTGATACGGTGAGTTTGCATCAAAGAACATCGGGTTACGGGACGGGGTCAGAGCTGTTTTCTCACTTGCCGAGGCATAAGTGGAAACTCATCCTGTGATGACGAAACTGATAGAACATAATGAAATGTTTTAAAGCCCTTTACAAGCCAAATGGAATCGTTACGGCGGTGGGAGGGGAGTAGGAGTTGCAGCGATAATGTAAAAGAAATATTACCCCTTTCAGGTCACAACCAGGGCTGCATATCATTTGGAAAACATGAAAATGTGATATTTTTAAATACAGCAATGACAATATCAATTGCAATCACCTCACATTTACCACACTCTACTCTTTCCCTTTAGCATCTTGTCGACTACAATGGACTAAAATCTAAATTAGGCTTCTATGACAAAACACTAAGAAATACTATAGCTAAATATAATATAAACTGGGGCTGCAACTAGAAATTATTTTCTTAATTGATTATTTGAAAGATTAATTGATTGATCAAATAAAAAAAATGTTGCAATTCAGAAGATTTTTCATTTAACCACTTAAACTTTTCTGTACAATAGTATAAATATATTAAAATATGAAACCTGCCTCTTGAGTAGTTCTTGGTAGAACATATTTACAGATGCAAACTTTCTTTTATCTTAAATGCTGCTACATGTATACTTTTTTAGTTGTTTTGATTTAATTACAGCTCTGACATTGTTGTTTCAGCAAATGGTATTTTTTTAAAAATCTGTGTACGCCTGTTAATAAATAATCAATAGCTAAATCAGTTGACGATTATTTCTATAATCAATTCATCACGATTAATCCATTTAATCGTTTCAGCCCTAATATAAATATTATAACCAACCCAATATTGCATTCAAGCAGCCCTTTGTGGTTGTGATGATTATTGCAAATTGATGCTTTGAAGAGCTCTAGGGAAAAAAAACCAAAAAAACTCATGAACTATGTCAAATAGTCTACATGTTTACTCAATCGAACAACAAAACCTGTCATATCACATTCTGTTTTGACTTATTTCATAAATAATCAAGAAAACAAGCTGCCAAAAAATAAAAAAAATGTGAAAAATTAAGTAACCATAACTACCTTGCTGAGGGTTGGTTTCTTTAAATAAACAAGCACCCATTAAAATAATCCCTAATCCTTTTCAGAATGGAACAGCAGAAATAAAAAATAAAAAAACAGATAATATCTAAAGTTGCTCTTAACTGTGTCATTGCAAAACAGCAGATACGACAAAACCTGGTTAAAACTGCATGCAATTCTTTCTTTGGCTGCTTTACAACAATAAAGTCATTTTGCAATTACATTGGCTCTTGCTCAATCTTTTATTTATCTAAGGAGAAAGGAAGCTAAGCCATTAGGTCTGTGCCGCCCGACTGCCTGGAGGGCCAGCTGGAACGAGTTCCTTCTCTGAGCCGCTCATCTGGCCGCCATGGCTGCTTTCATAAACAGGAGGAACCACGTCTTACATAGTTTCACTGCTGTCTAACATGATCCAAACACATGGGCCTCAGCAGAGAGTCAACAAGTTGGAGGATAGGAGGAGAAACAGACAGACAAACAGTAAGAAGCAAGACTATAAGTGCAATGGTGCACAATTGTGGGGCATTGCAGATTAACAATTTAAAGTCCATATAATGGGATGGCAGAGAAAGTATCAAATAACCATCCCAGAGTTTTCTGAGCCTGCTAAAGAGAGTAAAGTTCAGCGGGTCGGAAAAAAAAAAAAAAAAAACCTACAACAGCATTCTCTTGCCTTCTGCTTACTCTATGATAATCTATGCAATAAGCAAAGCGTCTTTTTATTCTATATTTTGATTTGGTCTACCAAGCAGGATCAAAATAAAAATACATTTATGGCATGGGAAACAATAGTGGATCTGTAACACATATAGTGACATGAATCATTGTGGCTTTTCTGTTTTATGTCAAACCAATTAGATAATGTTTTAGATTTCTAAGTAAACTTTTGGTCCATGAAGCAGTAAAACTTTAGTATTTCCACTCACGTTTATCAAACAGTCTCATAAAGGCCCATGTCTCGTCTTAATAATCATCAAACAACAGCAATGTCTCCCCACAGAAATCCCACTAGGAAGGCACGGACCAAAAATGGCATTTCCACAGTGAGATAACTTTGACTAAATCCACCACTGGTTCATGATATGTATGTTTAACCATGCTACATGGCATATGCAGCCACAGAAAATTTCAGTCACAGTGATACTTTAAATCCTAGAAACAATATGAAGGAAAATGTTCTGAATTCCTGAAACTTAAAAACCAAAACAAAAATACCTTGATACAAATACTAGTTATATCTCTGTGGGGAAGTCTGTGGCTTCCAAAATGCCTCAATGCCGACTGTCCCTTCACCAACAGCTTTTTATTTAAAAAAATAAAAATAAAAGAATTGAGAATTGATCATGTTAATGTAAACAAACCCAGAACACCAGTAGCTATCTTCTTGTACTTCATTAGATACAACTAGGGTTATATGCAAAAATAATGGCTGAAAAAACTTCTGCAACTGACATTTATGCAAACTGTTCAAAAGATGATTCATTCATTCATCAACAATATAAAATGAAGAACATAAATTATCCCACACTTTCAGTATTTAGATTGCTTTACCTGTCTTATTTTTGAACCTAAACACTTTATGTTTAAAAGTAAAATAATTTAAAAGTAAAGTTTATTGTAATAGACTTTTAGATGGAATTCTTTGTGTTGGCATACAGCTAATTTCGAAGATTTAATAGAATAGAAATATCCTTTATTCTTCCACAGTGGGGAAATTCAGGTGTAACTTCAGCAAAGTGACAGAATAACAAGACGTATTGAATGAATATCTCTAAGTATATAACAGGAAAGGTGGTAATTTGTTATTTGACAATGAACGAGTTTCTCCTGCACTATCAAATTGATACTGAAGCCAACGCATCAGCAGTGAAGCCTAAAGCTGCAGGAGACTGCTGACCTGGCAGCTGACCGAAATCCCAAATACTCCCTTGACTAACTTCACTATTTGTTTTAGCTCTTGCGCTGAAGATGCTAATTGCACTACAATTAGCATCTTTTTTCCTCTATTCCATTCATACGAGACTAACATCCAAATGTAACATGCAAATGTTTTCAGATTTTGTTGTAGTTATGTATTTATATATATGACTTTATTGCAATTGTGGTGGATCTATATTCGAATAATTGCGTGTTGTTTTAATTCGCATCATGTCGTCTTTCTTAACAAATATGGAGTGTGGTCTAGACCTGCTCCTGCAACCTAAAGCTACACATCAGCAGTTCATCTGCTTGATAAAACCGCCCTTTCAATGTGACTGTAATTCTTCATTGTGGCAGACTGAGAGGGGGAAAATGGAAAAACACAATAAAGGAAACAGGCAAGGTGAGGTATGCGCTGACATCCGCAGCTTTCTAGCCTCCAGAATGCAGCCAGCAGCACCGCATACGGAGCGTTAGATATTCAACCAGCGACAGGGCTTAAAAATATGCCAGACCGAACGGAGAAAAACGCTATCAATACCTTTCTTCTCTTCTCCCCCTCACTGTCACCCGATCTTTTCATGTTCCTGGAGTTGTGTTTACACTGCCTCGCTTTCATTAGGGGCGATGTTGGTTGTTGTAGTGCACGAAAAAAACCCGTTTCGACATTTTTTCGGTCTGACACACTGTTGACATAAGAAAGAAGTCGATTTTGTATATTTGCAAATCATCTAGTCCCGACCCGCGGCGCAAAACGCGTTCTGGTCAAAATTTCTTAACAGGGGTTCTAAAAGCGCAGCCCTGAGAACTACAAATCCCATAAGTGACAGCGTGCTTGCAGCGGAAGTAGAATCAGAACGCTCTGCGCAGGTGCGGCACGGGTACAGAAACGGTTAAATGTTAAATACGGTTATATACGCTTCTAAAGTACAGAACAAAACAACATTACTTTAGAATAATTTCAATTTTTATGTCATTGTGTTGCTGTGGGATCCACACGTATTATTTTATATATGCATTTATTAAAGAGAATTGTTTTCCGGTGAAAAATGTCGAGAGAGTCAAGCGGCAAATGAGTGATGGGGAAGAGGGGTACTTAAACATTGCTTATTGACAATTAATTAATTTATTGATTTGCTTATTTATTATTTTTTTCTATCAATGACTGAGCTGAGCCACACATCTTTTCTCCATGTTTGAAAGCACAGATTTGTAAATGTCATTGTATATTGTAGTTTTTACTGTCTACATGCTTAGCTGTTTTTTTATTTTATTATAAGTTTACGTTGGACTATTTATGTTTGTCTTGCTTTAACAAAAAGTGAAATAATAATAATTGTTATTATTTATTTCAGTCATAATTATTTTATTACTATTATTGTTATTGTTGTTGTTGTTGTTGTTGTTATTGTTGTTATTATTATTATACCATAAGAATTCTAAAATAAATTTTAAACATGAACGCCATATGTTCGACACTTTTTAAAATCAAAAGCACATCTACTTTCATCTTAAGCCATGTGTAAAAATAGCAATCGTGCTTTGAACGGGCTCCAGCTAAAGTCTTGCCAGCCTTCTTTCAACTCTTGCATGCATCTCAAATCCAGGTGCCTGCTTTTCTGCCGGTGTGGGCTTCAGCTACGTCAGTCCTTCTCAACTTACCACAGATCATGAAAGTGCACCGTAAACACGCAGCAGCAGTGTGGCCGCCTTTGTCTATCACCGGCGAATGCCCTCCCAAGAGCTGAACCAGACTGCTCGTAACATCGGTCGAACAGTACTGAAATATGTTTTGTCCATTGTTCCTATCAAAGCACATGTGAAATGCATTCGGGTTTCACGGATGGCCTGGTGTTGGCTGTGGGAGGGCGGCGCAGGGGTGGATTGCAGGGGTCTGAAACACCTGTTACATATTACCATTACATACTTTGATCAGTGTCTTCATTAGTTCCCTTTGTAATATCTCCTCTTTTATGGTAGAGCTGACCCAAGTGAGCACACCAAAGTGGTTTAACACATGTTTCATTTACCTGTCTTGCAAAGTGCTTAAAAGCTCACCCACTACGAAAGACGTGTGTGTCTGGCATTCTTAGTTATTAAAAGATGATGGTTCTTTTGGTTCCTTTTAATAACCTACATTTCCTCCCATCTGTCCTTGTCCTCCAAGGGAAGTATAGGTTTGAAAAATATCCTTTTGACTCGTTTTTTTTTCTTTTAATGAAAACTAGACCCATATGCATGAAAAAATAGAGAAAAAGCTACGGTTGTAAATAATTTATTTTTTTATAATCTTCTTTATTATGTCAGATTCTGCCTACATCCAATCTTCATTTGTCATTATACAGCATATGTTTCTTTCATGTGTCTAACTGTGATTCACATATTCTGATTGTCAGTCATATTTATGGTTAACATTAACAGTTTTGGCTTACTTTGAAAGATCTTCTCTTTGCATGAGTATAATGTGGCAGATTTTAACCAACAGACAGTGCGCATATGTTGTGACTCTTGCTGAAACTTGGATTTCTGTTGTTTCTGTTACACTGTTTCTATTGGAGAGAAAAGTTGAATCCAAAATATTTGAGACACTTTAGAGACCAAATTTCTAAAATTAAAGTCACAACTGGGCCAGTACCCCACCTGGTTTTCTAACGGTTACAGTGAAGTTCATAAACATAACTCAAGCTCTTGATGAATTGTCTTTCCATGTATTTGAATTTCTCCAAAACCTTTCATCACTTGATTTTAAATTAATTTACTAGTGATATATATTTTTTAGAGAAGCGCTAGGATTCTTTGCACTAGAGTCTGGGCAATTCATGTAGATTCATGTAGTTTATAAAGGGGTTCCACATGGTTAAATTCTTGGCCACCTGGACAGTTTTTCTGAACTCAGCCATTCACTTCTAAAGTATTGCTTCACACCTAATTGTACAAAGGCTTATGAGTGATTCATATAGGTTTTGTCATCTGAAACTGTTATGTACTAATTGAAATTAAAGTACGATCAGCAACATAGAGGAATTTCTTTTTCCTATGAAATCTTAGCAATAAGATTCAATGTTTACTTTTAAATTTATTGCATTTTACTAGATGGCCACTTGTATTTGAAATAGCATATTAATCAGAAATCAATACTCAAGGCCAACTGACAAAATGTTTATTTTGTTTAGTGTTTAAGGTAATATACTACTCTGTTTTGTGGTCTTTCTGAGTGAACATTGTTTTTGCCATGTCTCTTAAAAAAAAAAAAAAAAAAAAAAAGATTTAACCAGGGTTGTCAGGCAATCACATTCAGTGGGACAAACTTTGGTAAATACTGAAAAAGACATCTGAGAGTCATGTGTTAACTGATAATCCCAAGAATCTCATCAAAACTACAACTTGATCATTCACAATTTGATGTTTGGATGTTGATAACCTGTAACCCCACACACACAAAAATGTCTTTTATTAGAAAATCACAAGACTCCTTTAGAAGCTAACACCTTTCACAAAATACTATAGCACAAGAAAGATAACCTTTCTTGTGCAAAAAGTTGTAATTTACTTAGATCAGCTGACCAAATGAATTCTGAAAATAAATGGATCACACTTTTATTACAGTTTTTTTTTTAATGGAAATTGTTTGATAGTTTCCTTTAGCTTTGCAATTGCAATTCATATAAATTTGTGTTTTTAATGTTACAAATGCAAGAAAAGTTCAAGGGGTTAAATTACTTTTGTGTGTTTTCATTTTGTCACATCATTTAACCGCATCTGCATATTTACAATCCCTATTGTTTGTGCTGGTGATGTTAAAAAGAAAAGCGTTTCACTCTATTTTGTTCGCACACTGTCCACCAGAACAGTTTGTTCCCACAGGCAATGAGTCAAACTCATATTCACATGTTCTCACTGTCAGTCATCATGATGTGGAGCATGCTGAGGAGGAGAAACTTCTTCCCATGTTTTTTTTATTTGATGCTCACATTGGAGGCTCTGTGAGAAATCATGTAGTGCAGATTCTTTACAGTAAGACGAGGCAATTACCTTCTTCAACAGCGCCTGCCGTTTGTCGGACACTGAATCAGGGCCTAAAGTAGGCACCTCTCCTCTTATGTGTGACCTGCTGGGTCTGGCGTCAGACGAGGTCACCCTGTACGTACTCTGATGTGGTTCCAACTGGAACAAAAGAGGGGAGGAAGAACCGCTTTGAACTTCTCCTATCATCAAAAAGTTCAGAGGATGGATCTGGCCAATGTGGCTCATGTTTTCTGTTAATGTGCATTGCATCAGCTCTGGATGACTCTATGACGAGGCTTCCCTTTTGTGATATAATGAGCGTATAAAAAGTTGCTGGAAGAAAGAAAGGACAATGAAAAAACTCAGATTTGGAAAGTACTTTGTCCCAGGGGGAGAGAGACCACTTTTTGTGTGTATTACAACCGGGTTCCAGCAGTCAGCTCTACTTTGTGTTTTAAACTATTGAATTTCTTGAAATCTCTGAAATGCAACCGACATTCCTCTTTGTGAATTATATCTTTCTGATGCAAGCATTTGAAGTGGACCACCTTTTTGAAACCGCAGTTTTATCAAATTATGGATACACTATGAAAGAGAGAATGGAAATAACTCTCTAAATGTGGTGAAAGCATTGTCCGGCAGGATCTCCGGCAAAGGTACTGCGAGGAATTTTAAACAGCATTTTTTCAGTCGCCGCGGCCAAGACTGAGGAACGTCCTCAGCAATGTTTTGCCTTTGTGGAGACACGCTTGTTTTTGATTTTTATTTCTACTGAGTGACCATATGGAGCAAGTATGTGCCTCCTCTGCTCACTAACCTCTAATGCTTAGCCCTAGGAAGCTGTTATTTGTCAGTACTATAAAGCAGATTGCTGCCCAGTGGTTTCAATTAACATCAAAGACTTTTTTAAAGGCAGTAATAGCTGTATCAAAAGCCAAAATTCATTATTTAGCTTGTGTGCTAAAGTTTTCCAAACGATTATGTCTTCCTTCAGTTCAATATCCCCCCTCACCCCCCGCCCCTCCTTCCTGCCATTTTTTTGTCTTTTGTTGTTTTATAAAAAATCCCTCACCACTCCTGCACAGACCCTTTGTGGCACCATGGCACCTGATGGGCTCAAACCTTGAGGCCTGTTTATGCCAGAATAAAAACCTGACTCTAAAATTGTAGGAAGATTAAACCATTTTTCCGTCTGCGCCATAGCAGACTTTCTAATCTTCATTTTGTATTTATGCTGTAAAGAAAAGCTTAAACCTATTAAACGATGATAACCTGACCAAAAAGATTGTCAAACTTTAGAGGAAATAAACCAGGACAGTATGTGTCACAAAAGGTGCTCTGGGTTCAGTTTTAAACTGTGCAGCGCTCTGCAAAAATGTCAGTACACCCTGAACTTTTAAAAATTTTCTAAACTACTAACTTTAGTCTATTCGTTTTTTAGGAGAGAGGCTAACGCAAAGTAGCATGCAACTGTGGAGGAGAAAAGCTAGTTGAATGCAAGTGTATTATATGTACATAAAATTAAGGGCAGCCACTTGGATTAAGAGGTCATCTGTGTCTCTAAAACAAAACATGGCAGTGGCAGCATCAAACTGTGGGGGTCCGTTTCTTCAGTAGGAAGGCAAGATGGATAAAGATGTGTAGAAATACTAATATTGCAAGGCATTATGATTTTAACACTTTTCCACATGTCCCCGTTTGCCCTTCTGTGATTCTCATTTTATTCTAAATATTTGCTGTTCTTCCAGTTCATTACTGAAGCCTCAGATACGCATTAGATGATTAAAGCTACACACCTGCTTTTTTGTATTGTATCCTATTATTTATCACTTCAGTTTTACTTTGAATATCCAGATTCTTTTCCATTACACATCGTTCCTGCTGATTTGTATTTTACTTCAAATTTTTGAGCCTTTTCTTTTACTCTCCTGAGTTTCCCATGCATAAGCCAGCTCAAATGTTATGTCCAACATCCTGAGTTTGAGTCTTTTCATATGAGAGTTGTAAAAACTGAGTCGTTCCTGTTTTCCGGGAGACAAATTCTGCAACACTTCTTCAACAAATAAAATAAGATCATTTTAGAGACACCAACATCAATCCTGAGAGGGAGAAAACTTTCAGCTCCATTGCTGTGGCTCAAAGTGCATGGTTGGGTTTGTGAAACAGCACACAAGACCATCCACCCTTCTATGAACGTTGATTAAGCCTCAATAAATGATCATAAAGCCCCAAAGGAATGAGCCCTTTGGTTCGCGAACAGAAACGCGTGTAGCCTTAGCATTAGATGTGGTACACCTCTTTGCCTGGGATCACTTCCAGACACGAATATGAGGAAGCGCTTTGCTGTTGCTGTGATTTAAAAACCATGATCACTGAGCACTTTTATAAGAAGCCCATTAAAAGTGAGGTTTTGACATACAAAAGAGCCCCTGTTTAAATCTCACGCTCATTGTAAGGTTGAAAGACATCATAAAACTCTTTACGGAAGCATAGTCTCCGTGTGCGTCCTTGACTCCATCGGGAGGGAAACTCTTTTGTAGGGAAAGACGTGACCTGTTTCTCTGGAGAAAGAAGCCTGCAGCCTGGGCCTCGCCGTCGTGCCGCAGATTAATCGCACATTTGTTCAGCATGACACGATCACTCACAGCGGACTTAACTTTTCACAAAGACGTCTGTCTGAAATATGCTGATCTGTCAAAACACTCCCCGGTCCGAGGGAGTAAGTTTCTGTAGGTCCAGCTGAGGTGGACTCAGTGGTGCAGGGTGACCCCTCCTCCCACGTGCCTTTGACAGTGTTTATAAAGTGCCAACTCCTCTCATTAGCACTCCTATTACCCTTTAGTTAAAGGAGGCCTGCACATCAAACAAAGCCAGAGCTTGCAATAGCTGATATGGCATTAATATGATATGGAAGAGTTCAATGAGAACTGAGCAAGATCTCTTTGATGGGGACTGTTTTACATTAGAGGCTTTTTATTAGGGCTTTTCTGGTCTTTAATGTGCATGTTTTCCCCTTGAGTCAGTGTTTCCAGGTTTAGGTCTTCATGTTTGACCACTCTCTGAAGAAGAGGCACATGCGGTCTGCATACGACAGCAATTGCTGTTGGGAGGACATGTAATACGCTGCTTGTACTAGGAGTAAAGGGAAAAAAAAAGCTGTTAGGTTCTTTGAAGCCACGGCTGGGTTCATGTACTTTATTTTCAATTGCTACATAACCATTCATTGCATTATTTTACCCATTTGTTAGTAATACATGTGATACAGATGAATGTGAGGTGGATTTAAGTTTGACAAGAGATCAAGTATTTATTTGACAGCCCAAAGCACGCCCAAACCCACCAGTCTGACCAATGACATGAAAACTGAAGGGCGTTTATTTATCCGTGCACATTTTTCCTCAGTTCTAAATTAGTTGACGTTAAGGAGCGTGCTGATGGTGACAGGTACATTTAACGCCGGCTGAAAGGTTTAAATCACACCCACCTTCCTGTATATACAGTGTTCTGTCAGAGGCAGCCTTCATTTTTAATTACTGCACATTCAATTGAAAGATGGGCTGGTTTATAATGAAGCCCAAGGTTTTTGTTTTTTTTTTTGTTTTGTTTTTTAGGTTGTGTTTAGTTAAAAATTTCAGTATTTTGCACATTCCACACAGCTTGAGAAGTTCCCCTTCGTTTCTAATGACAGGTCAGCTAATGGAAGGGTGAAATGCATCAGGATCCGAAATAATTTTCCTGAAAAATAGTCACCATCACCACAAAATAAATTAACTGTTTGCAGTAGCCAAGACAAATATTTCAACAACACATGGAAAAGTCATTTTTCAAGGCGCTAAGCCATTACTGTACAGAGTAGGATGCTTGCTGGTAGTAGAGCAGGGCTGCAAAGGGGCCATGCTCAGATCATATGAAATGTTGCAATAATTCTTGATGTGAGTATTGAATTTGTTTTATTTTTTTTATTTTTTTTGTATGCCACATGTGTTTGCATGTCTGTTTGGTTTGGCCTGAAACTGAAAACAGCTTCTGGTTATTTAGCAGCCATTACAGCTTTGATGTCAAATGAGTCTTGTTTCCATTTGCTGAAACTTTATATTTGTGGTGCGGTGCAAAGATTGAATGTCTGTGATTTGTTTCTCTGTCTTGTTTATAATGGCTTTCAATATCATTTTAAGAAGCACAGGACGGCCTTCGTCTTCATCATCCTTTTGTTTGCACCCCAACATGTGCCTTTACCACCGTCAGTGATTCAGCACAATAAGTTAATGATTACATGTTTTGGAGCTTTCTTCTTCTGACAAATGGGGAATCATTTAAAGTGCCTGTCAAGTCATCAATTCCCCCTGCACTCTATTTGTGTAGTTACTGATGTTTGGGGGATGTCAGCGGGGGACATCCTGACTTCTGAAATCTGTTTAACATACAAAACAGAAGTATCAATTGCTTTCTACCCAGAGGAGGTAATATTTTCCATGGGTCTCAGTGTCCATCAAAAAGTAGTCTGAAGTCAATGACCAGCTCTAAAAATGATCCCGTAAAGTGAAGAATGTGGGGTGTCGCCCTTTAGGCCATGGACAACTGACAAAGTCTAAAAAAAAAATAAAAAAAAAACAGTGTGCCACAGCTTTTTCACACATGCAGATCATACTGTGTGTCACGGAGCCAAATTCTCATTTCAACACTGTGTCAAAGGCGGCTTTGGACCACATCCCGAGCTCTTAGCTTGTTTGTCTTTTGTAAAAAAAGGACAACTACCCTACCAGTGCCAAAGTACTCCAAGCTCTTTGATTTGTGAAAATCTAACAGAGGGACTGCTCCCTGCTCAGCTGGTGCACAGATGTGTATGCGTGTGTGTGCAAGTGTATAGGGGAGCCCGCTGTCTGAACCGAACCCAGATTAGTGACTCCTTTTTTTTTTTTTTTTAAATTCCTAATAAATAAACCCCAGTGCATGCCGGGTTATGTGTGAGGGAAAATAACATGCCGCTAGCCAATCAGAAGCAGGTGGCGCAGGGCTTGGTGGCTGCAGTCCCTGCAGCTCTTATCGTAAAACAACTGCACTTTTAACTTTAATTGTAGTTGTGGATGGATTTTGGGGTTTGGGTTAGAAGTGTTTTATTACTTCGGACTGGAATCAAAGCAGCAGAAATATAATTATCTTAAAAGCAGGCAACAATTTTGTCGTGATGGATGGTGGCCAAGTTTCAGACTCTACGCACTGATAAGGCCACTCACCAAGAACAAAACACAAATGGGAAAAACGGCACGTTGGATCATTGTGGTGCACTGTAGGACCTACTTTCTGACTGTATCAATTATGTCACCTATAATCAAAAACACTGGATTTTATTGTATGCAGCAAACCCATATATAACAATATCCATAAGACACAGCTATACTTAAAAAACAACTGTGTTAAAACCAACCCAGTTTACGTCTCTTGGCTAAAACAGCCTGAGGTTAAATCTGAAGGAATCCAGGCCCGGTTGATTTAACACGGAGGGGATGGATTATTGGTTTGACCCAACATACTGGTTACGTGTGAAACCAAAAAATGGATCAAAGCGACTACTGTTTAAAGTTAAGGCTACCAAAGAACCAGTTGCAAAGACTAAACCCATTAAACCTTGGCTAATAAGCAAGTCAGACTTTATTTTATTTTTTATTTTTTTTGTATTTTTAGTTGAACGAAAGAGAGAAAGAGTGAATGAATGAAAAGGAGAAATCACACATCACAGGGTCTGATGAGCCTTTATTGGTGAACAATTTGATTTGAATAACAGAATTATTATTCAGTTTATAATTGGTTTTCCTCTTTGGGGCTTTGGTTAAACGCCAAAATTAAATAAAAAATTACATTCAAATAGTTACAAAAAAGAGCCCTGGAAAACTTAAATGAGAATTAAAAAATGCTTCTTGTCCTGCCTGGAATGACCTTGTAACCTATTTTTGGTCAAAATGTGCAAATTGATCATATAATCTGGTATGTTTGTGCTAAGTACCTAGCAGACAGAAGACTAATGTTAAGTTAACACTCTTGCTCGATAATGTGATCTAAAGTCATTGTCACGGCTTGCTGACACTGACATTATCATGAGGC
Source organism: Poecilia formosa (assembly GCF_000485575.1). Classification (NCBI taxonomy): domain Eukaryota; kingdom Metazoa; phylum Chordata; class Actinopteri; order Cyprinodontiformes; family Poeciliidae; genus Poecilia; species Poecilia formosa. The sequence continues at coordinate 1,792,212 of NW_006799985.1, read as the reverse complement.
AAAATTCGACTGTCTTACCATTTCTTATTTCATCTTGTTGAAGAGGTTCATTGAAGTATGAAGATGAGGTTCTGTTTTTGTCTCTTCTTTAACCCTTAAAGTCTGTCACGTGATCTGACCCAGTGTTTTGTTAACTTCATTTATAACGGCGTAGAAAGAAATAACCTAGAGGTGTTTTGTCAGTATATTTATCTGTCAAGTTAATATTTAGATTTAATGTTACCACTTCAGCTGTTCAAATGATTTAAAGCAGAAAACACAGAACTCTTCTACCATGAGTACATTTTTGTTTTAATTCTGACATCATAGCTAGTTCATGCTTCAACTCTGAAATAAAGACACATCTGGGTTTCTCCACGGTGATTGTTTACTGCATACAAGTAAATGTGCCACTGAAATTAAGAGTCAAACTTAACATGTTATGTGACTTTACAGAGAACATTCAGGCCATATTATATCCCATAATTTATTTTATGTTATTTATCCTCATAGCTTTTTAGTGATGCTTTTTTCCATCTGTCAGTCAGTATATATGAATCTGCAGCAGAGCTAATCATAGCTTGACTCAACCCTTTTGACTTTTGGGTCATGATTATGATGAAAAAATATTCCAAATAAGTTAAGGAATATTTTCTCCAGGCGTCCATCTATTTCTACCACCGATTTCATTTGCACTTCTCCAGCTTCAAGACGGTGCCTGTTAATCCATAAGCCGAATGCATTGTGAATTGTTAAAATAGGCCATAGGTAGATCTCTGTGTGATGTCCCAGGCGGTGGTTCTGCTCTGATGGCCTCCAGTGAGCTTTTCTCTGAACATAGTGGGGGAGATTATGATGAGAGAGGCAGAGAATGAGATGACACACCCTGTCTCCTTAATTCGCTGCTTTATCGTGAACAGAGGCATTAAGAGGCACTCTCTTTTTTCCCCCTTCCTCTCTCTGGTGAATCGTACATGTCACACTGCACAGTGTCTCTATATGAGTCAGTCACCTCAGGTGTTCCGCACTCATTTCGACGCAGGCATGGCATGGCGCGCCATCAGATTACTTCTTCCATAGCACCGGAGATCACAAAAGAAAAAGTGTGATTAATGATTTCAATTGAGGATTCGTCACTTTTGCTACAACGTTTTAGATGAATCATTTCATTCTTTCAATAAAGTTTATGTTTCTTATTGCTGTGAAACAGTTTTTTTCCCCCACACTATTAGAAAACACTCTACCAGTGTTTCACACACTCACTGATTTAATATTCGTTTACTTATTCTTCATTATTTTGACGTTTTTGCTTGGGTTAAACTCACATAAGCCCATCTGGTCAGCATGTAGAGTGCCTTAAAATATTTTACACTCCTTAAACTTTTTTAGACCTTGTCACAAAACAACCCCAAACGTCAATGTGTTTCTGTATGGCAGGCATTCTGGCCAACTGAGCAAATACTTTGTAGAATCACCTTTCGCAGCTTTTGCAGTTGCCTTCTGAAGTATGTCTCTATCAGCTTTGCACATCTGCAGAATTGTTGCAAAGCACTGAGGGCAACACTGGTATTTTTGCAGTCCCTTCAGGTTTTCTTCCGAGGAGTCCCTGCATTTAGCTCCCCAGATCCCATTGACTCTGTCCAACTCTGTTGCCTCCGCTGAAGAAAAGAAGTCCCAAATTATGGTGCCGCCACCACCATGTGTCACCTTGTGGACCATCTGTTTAGGTTTATGTGCAGTGTTTCATTTTGGTCACATTTATTCACATGTTTGCTACGTGCTCTTTATGACTTCTGGGAAACTGCATGCAGGAATCATTATGGTTTCATTTCAACAATATATTTTTTTTTTCTTGCCATGCGCCTTCCAACACCAGATATTTGGAGAACCTAATTAATAGTTATCAAGTCAAGAAATTTCCCCAACTGAGCTGTTAATACTATCCTTTTCTGGAATGTTAGCTTAGGTGAATGTAAATAAATAAAACCCCCAAACAACCAAATTTAAACTTTTACCACTTCCATCTGCATGTGTTCATGCAGTCTCTAAATGGCTGTAAATTTTCAGTATTATTTGCCAAGAAGAAGACACAAACGGTTGACCCTGTTCTGACCTATCTCACATCTAACCCCAGTTTCACACGTTTGACAGACAATAAAACAAAAATGTTGGATAAGTCTAATCTAAAAAGGCTGAGCCACAAAAACATTACATTGCCGATTTTTTGGGCCCCGTCCCATGAGCCCCAGCTCTTGGTAATTAGTCAGCAATTGGAGATAAAGCGTGTGATTAGGAGTGAAAACAACGTGGGGATTGCAGACTGTGGTTTGGAAAGGCAGATTCCTTCGGGAGACACAAGTCTGTCACAGAAGGGAGCTCTTGATTTAAAGGCGTTGATTCAGTCAAATTGCTTGTTGTGTGAGACAGCGCAGGCGTTTTTAATTACAATCATTAAATTACAGGCTAAGGAGTTATGGCGCGTACAATACAGCATACACTGAGTCGAACTCTAAACTGCTTTGGTCCTTCTATTATGTGTCTGCATCACCAGGATATCCATGTGTTGTTCCCTCTATGTGTATGTCTAATACAGAACTCATTGACATATCCCACACTACACTGTCAAAGCAGCAGAGTGTTTTAATGTTTGTATTTTTGGTTTTAAACATCTGGTAGGCTAAAGCTCTTCAGCTAAAAGGCTTACAGAGGCAATGAGGCAGGGTTTTCCTTTAAAACAATGTATTTTTCTTTCACTCTTAGCTGTTTACTTTTCACAAATTATCACACTAAGCTATTTCTGAAGTGATATACGACCAACTCCCCCACCCTTTCACTGCTGCGAATGTGTCTCACATTTATACAACCTGTGATATTTGGTCCACCAAAATGTCTACATAGGGTTTTGGAGGGTTTTCTTTGGTTTTCGACGTGGTCCCGTTAATCTCCTACTGGCACCAAGCAAAAATTTCTGTATCTATATTAGGCTTAGAGACGGTTACCACTCAACTATGTTGATTACTTTGTGGACAGATGTGGGGTTTTTTTTGTTTTTGTTTTTTTTTTTCTTTTTGTGTATGTGTTTGAGTGTTGAACCTGCCAGTAGTTGATGTGTTTGACTTTAAGGGTCTCCTAAATACACCATGCACACTCCAGTGTGTGCGGGCATGTGCAGTGCTGCAAAATGACTTTGATTGTTAGTGTGTGAACCGCTCTGAATGTGAGCGCAGTGTGGGAGGGGTACGCAATGTCAACTAACAGGAACAACAACAACAACAACAGTTAGGCTGGCTGCAGCCGAGCCTCAGCTATGTTGTAATTAGAAGTGGATGAAAATGTGGGATAACAGTGTCTTTAACCATAACCAAACGTTTCTCCCAGGAAGAGGATTACAGGCACAAACTGAATGTGGTCTGCACTCCACTCGGCATGCCACATGTAGCTGATTCTCAGGCCACCAGTTCTGGCTCGCTCTCCTTTGCCACCGGCCATTTAGGGCTGCACCCCAGATGTGTGATACGGTCATCTTTAACTACTTGAATGACTCACCCGCTTTCTTAAACTTTCATGCAAGAGTGCGTGTGTGAGCGTGTGTGTGTGTGTGTGTGTGTGTCCATGTATGTCCATGAACTCTTAATCCTATTATCCTCCAGTCTGTGCTGCCTCCCACTGGTTGGGCTTGATACCGACAGTGACTCCATCCCCAGCTATAAGGCATATAAACTCGCTGCCCGCTTTCTCAGAAACACCTGTAAACCACATGGAAGCGTTTAGGTATCTAGACGGAATCTGCTGACGATCAAACTGGGCATCAGAAATAGGAAGAAAGGAGATTTAGGTGAGTTTGAACGTGGCATGGTTGTCAATGCAGGAGGGATCTACTAGGATTTCCAGAGATTGTACGAAGAAAGGGAAAACATCCAGAAAGCAGCAGGCAGGTTCTAGATGACAGAGAGGCAACAATAACCCAACAAAGGCATGCAGAAAACCATTCCTGAACCTTAAAGCAGATGGACTGCAACAACAGAAAGCTGCACAGTTTGCACAAGCAAAGATGGACAATAACACCCAATAATAGCATTGGGTGACTCAGTGAGTCCCAAGTTTAGCTTCAACTTTCAGATGGCAGGTTGGTTTCTTTGGGTCATACATCAAGGCTTCTTGCTTTCAGTTTAAAAAAATAAAATAAAAACAAAACAAAAAACAAGATAAAAATGATCAAAGGCACACTTTGGGGGAGTTCAAAAACTATTTAAAATATTTTACATAGTAGTAATGATACAACCAGCACTGATCAACTTTTTGCCATCACACTTGGTCTTCATCAGTGTTATTGTTTGCTGTGGCGTACATTACTGTTCTATGTTACCTTCACAAGCTGACTGAAAAAAAACAACATAAAAAATAAAAAAATGGAAAATCATACAAGTAAAAAGTAACAAACACAAAATCAATTGAATAAATCAAAAGAAAATGTTCTTTTATTGTTTCTTGAGACAATAAAAGAAAATCAACATAAAATGATAGAAACTGAAAGTGACATTACATATAAGTATATAAAATTTACAACAAACCTGTGACATTTTTTTGTAAAATGTCTCACAAATATTTTTGGCATCTTGTTTAATCTAAGCCAGTTGCGAAGATAAAAAGAAATAATAACTTCGATTTGTGTCAGAATGGTTGGAGTAAAACGTGCAATTACAATTCAGATTCTATTAGACATTTGACACGCTAAACTTGGAAATGGATGCAAATAAATGCCGATAAGGACGCCTCCCATCTGCATTTTCCAAAGAAAAAAAGTAACTAAATTTGCACTGCAGCTCGGTATAAATCATGACCGCCGCATGCGGGAACGAGTTTCAGGCTCTACCACCATGTCCTGGCACACAGAGCACATCTAAGAAAACTTGTAAACAGTCAACCATAATCACATGTAGCCCCAACAGAGACATGATTAATCCATTCCCTGCCTGTCTGAAAATGCCAGGAAATGTTTCTTTATTAGAAAGCGGTTCAAATATGGGCTTTCACTCTGCAGTGGCTGTGGAAAAAGAAGAGTTTTAACCAATATGTCGGGTTGATCGTGTTACACTGATGGCATGCTGCGTTAAACCCGGTGAAAGCTGCAGCCTGGGGGATAATTTGGACCTGTTAATTGCTGCCCTGTCGGTGTTTTCCCTTCACTGGGATGACCTCTGTATATCCTATCAGAGATATATGGTGAGTTTTAAGAGTTTAAGTGGCTGCAATAAAACAACACAAAGCCTGCTTTGTATGCTAAACTCTCACTCCAAATAGGAGAGAGTGCTGCCAGCATCCTCAGCCCTGCGTGAGGCTGGATCTCGGCAGGATAGCAGAGCTTCATTTTCAGCTTCGCGCCTGACCCTGTGCATTCCTGTACCCCATGGTTGCCCCCCCAACCTCCTCTGGGGTTCACTCAGGTGGGAGAGACTGCCCGGTCAACACAGAAGCAGCAGCAAAAGGGGAGGGAGAGATGGTTGAATGCAGACAGAATGGTTTGCTCAGCAGCCTGTTGCTTTGGTTTGTTTGGAGCTGCGGTCCTTGCTGGAATATGTAACCAAATTCCTTTCCCTGTCCCACAATCGCAGTTTGTTGCCAGCTTCCCTGGCAATGAGGCCCTGAATTAGGGCCAGTCCTCCTGCTCATCCCACAAAGCCTTTCATGTTCCTAAACCGCAGCCTGAACGAGGCGCCTTGGTTTCAACAGCAGCAGACCAGCATATGTTTGCCTAATTCCTAAGACATGATGACAGTGGTCTCCAAGCCACAAAAAGACAGCTTCGTTTTTTTTTTTGTTTTTTTTTTCTTCACCCTGCACTTTAATTATTATTATTTTTTTGTTGTTGATGACTTCCAATAGTTACACACCACATGTTTTCTCATTTCACATGTTTTTATTCCATTTTTTTTTTTTTTAATGAGCAGTCCCCCACACTCCTAAATTTTTTCCTCCTGCTCCTCCTCCACGGTCAGCCCTTCGCTTTCCACAAAGATTTCCTAGCCCCGTGACCTTCTGACTGGAAAAAAAAAAAACAAAGAGCAGCGGGGGAGGTTTTTTCATTGCCCAGCAGGAGAGGGAATTATGGTTGGTTATTGCCCGCAACTGCTAGGTGTGAGGAAGGATCACAGTAGTGAGAGGTGGACACAGTCTCCCTGTCACAGGTCACAGCCGATTACGACAAACTCGGCCCGATCTCGTAAAGACAGGGCGTCGGAGTGCAACACCCAGCGCTGCACCCGCCAGTGCCCCCTTGAACTTCAGCTCACACCGACGGGGCGCCTCTTATTTTATCAGAGCTGTTGTTTTTTTTTGTTTTTTTTTGCTGTCCAAAGAGGTTTTATTGATTTAATATTTTCATGAACTAAAATAAACCTGAATCTCAGAATGTAATAAGAAATATGAATTTCCACCACAGTGGGTGGAGGTGGCAGCCAGCTGGCAGAGGAGTAATTGAATGTGTCTCTTCGGCGTTGAGTGAACAGACTCTCTCTGGAGTCAAGCGCGCATTCTTGAAGCGTTAAACTTTGTGCAGCGTTCTAAGGTGCTGTACGCTGATAAATCAACCTGCTGGAATTGAACAACTGAAACTGGAGCAAAAATCGCATGGACACTTTTCAGTCATTTATCCTGTGCAGAGATGATACAAGTTTAACCGCATAAGATACAACTGAATTTGTAAATTTCCAAGTAATATTCAAATTGTACTTATTAAAAAATAAAATAAAACGTTACAGTGACTGTTTGAGGATTTCTTTTAACTCAAACTAATTCCATTAGTTATGTTCACATTAACATAATAAACTGTCTTGTCTACTTGTGTGGGTAATAGCATATATTTTAAACATTCAATCTAGAATCCTCTTCATTAGTATATGTTTAAAACCTACAGGCTCAGATTGATCAATATCGAATAAACCTGATTAAGTCATACTGGCTCAAGACTGAAGCAAACCAAGCTGCTACTCTGATCCTGTGAGCCAGCAGGGGGCGATCAAGAGTGCTTGACCTCTTGATCGCCCCCTAAGCTAAATCTGACCAGAGAATTTCGTGCTTATTTTAATGACTCGATTTCTAAACTGGCTTCCAAGACTAAAAAATATCAAGTAAAGAAAAAAAAAAAGCGTTTGATTAATTAAACCAGCTACCAAATGTATTAGTTGTAACTATAGAAAGAAAAGCAGCAGTTTAAATGTCAGCAGCTTAATCAGTTTTGCCGATTGTTTTTGTGTGTCACGTTTTATAGATAGTAGGACAGCAAAAGAACTGATAAACAGACGGCAGTAGAATCTGCTTACGAACTGAACCGAGTCTGGACAGAAATACGATACTGCGAACAAGACCATCACGACATGTATCCCAATATGGATCTGGAACTGGGGAGCCAAATCAGATTCTGCTCAGGGTTCTGAACCGGCTCTGAGGATCACAATCACATGCACATACCAACAGGTTTCATCAATACAGAGGATCAATTCTGTTTTAATAGACGCCTTTTGGGGTCAGAATCATGACACCTTCACTGTTTCTTCATAAATGTTTTACTAGGGTTTATTATTGAAGTGAAGCAGATGTTACATTTAATTTACAAACTCACCTCCTCGTTTATAGTTTTAATAAAAGTTAAATTTAACATCCTCAAAAAAAAGAAATCTACTTTTAAAGTGTCGTTTAAAACCCAAGATCAACAACCTTTGACATCCCATGATTCCTTGCTGAACTTGACTTTGCCGCTGGAGTATGCTGAGGTTTCACATTTTTTGTGTTGCAAAGATTTTGTCTTTGGTGTCAGAGGAGGTGTTATTGATGGCGTGATGATAATAAAACCCACAGGAGGCATTGCTCTTAATGCCACCACAATCTACAGCATAATCTCTAACCCCTGTCTTATTAAACACAGAGTCTGTTTGCTGCCGAGGTGAGACAGAGAGCCGCAAATCTCTCACAGAGCCAAAGCGAAGCTTCGAGGAGCCAAGAGAAATAAGCACAAGAGTCGCACTCAAATTATTCAGACCTTAGTGCTGCATAATAGTGTGCTTTGATGGGGAAGGTATCCATATTTCCTACTCTTTATTCCACTTATCAGTCACGCTGCTTTCCCTCCCCTCAGGCCAGACTTTTGGAAGTTAAGACTCCTTGGATCACATCAGCTGCCTGTGGCTGTCATTGCATGTGTTTAGTTTTACCGCCAGTTTCCTTCGGCTTACTGCGGCCCCGATATCCTCTCATATGGTGTGTGACACACACTTATCCTGGGCAAATCTACGCAGCCGGCACTGCCAAGTCAAACAACTTTGTATATTGCTGACGTCCTACCCAATATCGTTAGGCTTTAAAGATCTGTGTGTTTTTTACCAGCTTGTTCATGTACAAATCTGACCATAGTTTCAAACACTCAATCATTAAATTCTCAGCGCCGCTCGCTGAAACGCTCAGTTTATTATTTTTTTTCCCCGTGCATGTACAGACAGCCGCAATACATTTTTAGCAGCCACGGCAGGAGTTGTGTGTTTTCTAACGCGTTGGCCATATGTGGCACCCTGACCTCTTTCATAAACAGAACAGTCTACAAAGCGCTACGGGCCTGTTCCACCAGTTTGGGGAAGGAAAAGAAGGGTTCATTAAAGCGACGCTTTGGGTGGGGCTCCATTGGGGTGCTTTGGATGAAAGCCTCATTGGAGCCATTCGTCTTTGAGTTAAAAAAGTGGGCAGCACTTGAGACTGTACATAACCAAGGTCCATATCATCCTTGTATTGGTTGAGCCAAATACTTTACCCGTCTGTTCAGCAGAAGGTTTACAGAATTAACTTGAAAAGGACTCCCCTGTCCCTGCACTGTCAGGCACCATCCACTCCTTCAGGCAACTCCAAACTCCTCCGACATCCTTTGTGCTTTGTTGTGTGGACTTGGATGCACAACAGTGGCTGGGCACAACAATTAACTTTCCATGAATAAACAGCTCTTTCTCTCTGAAACAGATGATCAGTTTCTGTGTTATGGGGTCTTTGATTGATGTGGGTGGCCAGACTAGAACGATACTCACTTTAAGCAGACCCCTGAGCATTGGAGCCCTATCATTACAACCCTACCTTGAGACTGCGGCGCGGTGCTCTACCTATGGTATCAGGTGTTGTGAGAGCTTTCGTGGGGGGCGGGTGGGGAGGGGCAGGACTGGGTGTAATTACACATGCATGTGAGGGGAAAAGCTTCTGAGGGTAATGAGGTTTAGAGGATGCTGCCATCTCAGGGGGTGGTCCCTCCCTCCGCTCCGACGGGGATCCCATTGCCCCTCTGTCTGCGCCCGGTGACGCGAGTCGCCCGGGTCCCCCCCGGGGCCCCTCCTCTCCGCTCGCTCGGACAATGGGATGTTCTTCAGTGGGGACCTGGAAAGGTGCGCCCACCCCGGTCGCTTCAGCCAAGCAGGCTCCCAGAGCGGTCTGCAGGCATTTCATCACATTACATCAGATCAAAAGCAATAAGCTAATTACAAATGACTGTGGGCATGCAAGCAGTAAATACAGAATCAACATAATTGATTTAATCCTCTCAGTGCAAAGAGAAAAACCTATCAATGCCGCGGCTAAACGTACAACCCTGTGTCCCAGGGAAACGGCGACAATTGGACGAATTAAAAGATTGCATGAGGCTCGTTGAACCAACGTAAACTCCAGCGACGCCACGACACGTTTTAATTTTAGCCCTCAGCTCTACGCCGTGGACACTTTCAGACTCACTTGTTGTGTTTATTCATCTGTTTTCCTTTCTACGGCGAAGGAGCTTTTGTGAGCAGAAGTTTCTTCCATCTTTCACGGCGGCGGGGAGGGGAGGAGGGGGAATGTTTTATGCATGCCACAATATGCATCTTAAGAGCAAAAGCATTAGGAATGATAGCCAAAGAGAAAAAAAAAGGAGAGAAAAAAACGCTAAGGGTTTTCGTCAACGTTTACTTATTCATGACGCTCTGAGAAAAAACCGAGTATTTTAGAGCAAATCCATGTTATGATTGGAGAGGCTCCCCCACAGAAGTCATTTTCCACCTGAGGACATGCGCTTTAATGACAGTTCGAGGTGGTGCTGCTGGAGCAGAGATACAGACTCCATGTTCTCAACACATGCAATATCAAAGCACAGGGGAGGAGGGTTTTTTATATGAAGCTCATGCTGTATGATAAGGTCATGATTCCTCGCTTTCTTACCATCTTTTTAATCATCACACCAGGATACATTTAGACTGATTTTTTTTTTCCATCTTTTTATAAATCTATATCTGCTGACTTGTCACTTTCTGATTCTGCTCCCAAGTTTGATGTTCCTGATACTGAATCAAATTCATTTTTTATTCTCCTCTTTGTTTTCCTCACTGATTGCCACAGAGATAATGTAGATGGAGTTTCTTTTTTTATGGTTGAATACCTTGAAAAGGTATTCGTGCTCGCTTTAGTGTGTTCTATTTGGATTTTTAGTGACAGGTCAACTCAAAGTAGCGCATAGCTGTAAAGAGATCCTCCACTGCTAGAAAAAATAAATAAATCTGGCCTTTTCAGAGGAGAAGCAAGAAGAGGAGAAGCTGTTACAAAAAAAAGAAGCCAGAAGCAGTAATAACTAGTCACACGAGAACAGAGCTGAACTTTTTACATTACTGTGTTTGGTAGAATCTAACATCCTGAACCAGCCGTCCCCATGGTGAAACACAGCGGTGGCTCTATTATCCTGTGGGCTGCTTTTGTTAACCTGTAAACTGTTCGGAGTCAATCAGAAGATGGATGGAGCAAAAATCAGTGTATTACTTGAGGAAAACCTGTTGAAGGTTGCAAAAGAACTACAACCCTGGATATTGTCCTCCTGGAACTGTTTGCATATTTGTGAGTTGGACTGTTAATCACTGTTGACTCCGTCGCTGTGTTGGTCTACCTCATAAAATCCAAATAAAATACACAGAAGTTTGTGGCTGTAACAGGACAAAATGTGAAAAAGTTCAAGTTGTATCAATAGTCATGCAAGGCACTACGGCAAGCAGTTTTGAACATAATGTCTTGGCAGGGTTCAGGAAGGACAAGGTGGCAGCCCTCAGTTGTGTCACACAGGACACTTAGCCTGATCCAGAGCTGTTTGCCTGAACAAAAAGGCTTGACAATGATCTGTGAGGACCTTAACTTTGTGGTGCAAGTAAGCCATCTAATGGACAACCGTGAAAAAAAAAAAATCCTGTCCTATCAATCTGTCTGTCTCTTTTTATAAAACGTAAAGATTAGTGTTCTGTTAGTAATTGTGGCAAACTGTCCAAATGGCAAACACCTTCCTCGTTGCTTCTGCCTGTGGCTCATTATTTTCTTATTTATCTTGCATAACTAACCTCAAATTACCCATAAAAACATAAAGGCTAACAATTCTTCCCACTTCATCTGGCTCTGATTACCGTTTTTACGGCGCAGAATTAAATGTGCTAGATGGCCGACCCGTGCGTATATACGGGCTCCAGAGGAAGGGAGCTGTGACTCTTTAAGAAAATGGAGCTGAAAGGGCGGGAGGGGGAATCATCCTCTTTGTATTCTGTGAAGGGACACGCCGTCCTAAATTGTTTCCATGTGGCCTCCGTCAGTGTGGATCTGAGGAGTGAGGTGGCAACAGATAATAATGCAAATAAAACGCATGGCAGTTAAAGGGAATGTACCAGCTGCGCTGTTTGAAATCGCTCGTCGTCACTCAGCCGGCTGTGTGGGCGTGCGATTGCTGGAATGGGACGGAGTGCTGCGTTATAAACTTACGGTCCCCACTTATGGAAATGTTTGCACGAGCTCTTGACGGATGAGCAGCGCTTGTGTTTGCTAAAGTCTGAGAGAGTTCCCTATCTGTGCCTACGAAGAGCACAGTAGCAGGTGTCTAATGTGGCCATTTTGGTTATTCAACACATGAGTCCATTATGACCGCTGAGCCGTGAGAAGAATGGGGGAAGGAGGGCTGCTCCTTTAAATGGAATCTTTAATTTCACAGGCCTCTTGATATCCCGCCGCAGTTGTGATTGTGTAACTGAAAAGAGGAATCAAGGCTTTTGAAAGCACATTAAGCAGAAAGCAATTAACCAACACACAGTAGTTAATTTTTGTATTAATACTTCAACAGCTGGTGCAGATTGCTTCCTCGTTTTTATCTTCACTCCAGCTGTTCCTCCACTGACAAGAACATTAAAGAGGATTTGTTCGTAATAAAGTGGCTCCATATATAGATACCTCGGTGAGAAATGGAACCCGGAGGGATCGCGGATTTACATATGGAAAAAGTTGGAAACATGGGCAGCTTTTCAAAACCCCGCTGGTCCTTCTTTCAGGGAGAGCCTCCAAAGGGAGCCGTTTCAAAGAAGCCTTTTCTTGTCTACAAAGTGTTGGTGTACATTTCAAAGTCTGTTATTGACATCCTTTACAGATGTGTTGCTTGGGGGAACATTTGTTATATTGTGTATCAGGTACTCAAGGCAAGGCCCATGAACATAGTGTACTGGGCTGAAATGCGTGAGTTGTTTTTTTTTTTTTTTAAGATGACAGAAAGCCTTTTTTAAAATTCCTTGGGAAACAGCTTTCCATATTTGAAGCATGCTGCGGCTTCCTTTTTTGTCTCTGAAAACCAAATATATTATGTTTTTGGATCAGCCAGGGCAGGCAGGGCCTGCCCATGGGGTCTTTGCTGACTATCAAAACAAACATACCAGGAACAAGTTGAGACAGGCTGCCACCGATGCCACATCCGTCCTGTCTTAACCCAGCGCAAACCACAGGACGCGGAGCTGCTTATGCAGCCAGGCAGTTGCCCCACCATGCCACATGCCTGTTTGATTAAACAAGTGCAGAGTACAGCTGAGTGACAAGCAACGGGTGGGGTCGGGGCTCCAATTCTCTCTGCTGTCCTTGTGCTACCCCTACTGGCCTCACATGTTCTGATTACAAAGAAGTAAAGTTGGGTAGATTTACCATGTGGCTTTTTCCGTTAGAGTCGATCTGAGTGTCCTTGAACGCGTCACATCTGACCTTTGAAACAGCTAAACTGCTGCCACCACGGCCTTTAAAAACGGCCCCTACTGGACGCTTCAGTGTTTCCACTACAAGTGGGATGGAAGTAACTACCTCAGAAAAAAATCTATGAACTTTATGAATGGAGTTTTTTTTGAGGCTAGCAAATAATTCTTTCTGATCAAACATCCCGCTCATTTTGTTTCAGTTTTGTCTTCTATGGCGCTTATTTTGACATGTAATTTGCATTTTTGTTGGAAAACAAAATGTCCAAATACATGCATCCGTGCCAAGTATCGTATTGCTTTACAAGGTTTACATTCAACCAAAAAATAACCCATTAATACATAATATATTTATATAAAGTGTTGATTAAAAGAATTTACATGTTTAGACTAGTTTTAAGTTTGCAATAAGCTGACTACATGTAATTATTTTGCTAAATATACAATTCTGAGAAATTCTTAAACATCAGTATCAATCTATCAAATAGTTTCTCCTTTAGTTAGAACTTTGCTTTACTGAAACACATTAAATTGTTACAAGAACGATGAAAATTTGATAATCACTATAAATTAACGTAACTTATTGCTGCAACAAAAACTACAATGCTTTGTGCTTATTACTGATTAAGCGAATCCCTCTTCCCAAAAAGGCTTTTGTGCTTTTTTCAATTCTAGTTAAATATAGATGTTTGGTGTGTGTGCGTGTGTGTGTGTGCGTAGAAAGGCTGCACGAATAACCATGATTTAAAAAGCCGTTGGATCATTTATTCCCCTTGCAAAAAAAAAAAAAAAAAATTAAATTACAAAAAAGGAAACCAATGTTTTGTTTTTTATACTAAACAAGCACTGTATTTGCTGTGTTGCTTAGGAACTTGGTGTTAATGAGAATGATGCACATGGAAAAGAGCACTGTTGCCACATTTTCCAGCACAAAATTAGTGGCAAGAATTATGAGAGAGCAAACCATTTAAATACGAATCAGGTCTTAATTTATTGCTCTGTTCTGCTTGTCATTTGGCTTGGCTACTGCTTTGTTGCAGAAGCATGTGTGGAATAATTGCAAAACAGAGTGAGGTGGATTTATAATGGGGCTAAGGATGATGAAGACAGCGCAGGAGAAGGAGAAGGAGGGGACAGCGGCCTTTGTTGCGGCCGGGTCTCCAGATGTGTGGTTTCACTTTTAACGCAGTGGGAGAGGAAGGCGGCTTTCGAAGTCGATGCGCCAGGTCCAGCGTGCGCTCACACGTGTGTGTGTGTGTGTTTGTGTGTGTTTGACTGTACCACCTTCGCGGGGAAATATTTCAACTCGCATGTCATGTGCGTGCGTTTCAGAGAATGTGTTGGCTGCATTTCGCGTCTTGTGGCTGACGCTTTTACAGGAACTGCCAGAGAAAGATGGCCTGTCTGTAAAGCACATGCTAAGGACAAAAGGATTTATACGTGACAGGTTACCTGATTCAACCCCGCGAGTCGACACACAATCAAAACACATTCTATCACTCACATGCCCACGTACTTGCTCCCATTACTCCGTCCTGGCCCTCGTCTCAAGTAATTGTGTAAATGTCACTGCTAAGCGCCTGTTGCCTCAGATCATCTGTCCAGCGGGTCATTACGATAACGCACATCAACATCCTTCAAGGCGCAGCTGAGAGCAGCGCGGTCCACGCAGAGTGGCACTGGGCCTCAGCGAGTCTCCACGGAACCAGGTGTTACTTCCTCCATCTTCCTCTTTTCTCTTGCATTTGAAACGCAGGATGCACTGTTTGCCACGGGCATGGAAGACATTAAAGTCCAGTAGCAGCCTTAAAGTCAACTCTTTTACCCAGCTGCAAGACATGAGAGCGTGGCGAGATTCAGGAAACCAGAGGATTCATCAAAAGCACACGAGTGCATTTATTAGGCCGTTTCCTTTGTTAGAAAGAGCCACGTAGTCACTTTAAACGCTGACATAGATTTCACTTTTTTTTTTTTTTTTTAACTTGTGTCATTATATCTGCATGTTTTGTTCTCTGGCTGTTTCCAGTGCTTTCAAGTGTTAGCTGTTGTTACTGATACTAATCTGCCATTTTGTATGTAGCACTTTTCAAGCCCAACAGTAACAGAAAGGGGTTTGCATAACCGAGAAACAGGGGGCCGACAAAATGCAGCAATGACAATTTAAGTAAATAATAATAATAATGATGATGCTGATTAAGTGAGGCTTAATGTGCCAAAATGTGTGGTTTCTAAAGTGATGTTGGTTTTAAGGTCTGAGGGAAAGCAACTGCAAATGATGGTGACACTGTACGACAAAGATAGATTCTGATGTGGTATAACTGCAATTAGAAGAAGGATAAAAACAAACTTTCTTTCATTTATTCATTTGTGGAGCACATTAAACCAACCTCAGCGACAACAAAGTGCCGTGCAAAATATAAAAAAAAATGAAATCATCTACGTTGTTTAACAACCCTCATATTATTTGCTCACTGCAGCAAAAAATGTTAACAAGTATGAAAAGTGAAATGATTTCAAATAGATAAATTCAACTGAAAATACAAAAAAACTGCAGAGAAAATTCACTTGAGACAGTTTTTTTTTGACGAAATGCGTCATTTGTTTTTTTATTCTCCGTTCAAGTAGAAGTTGATTGTTTCCCATTAATTCCACTGTGATTGTACCATTACACCATTAGTTGCCACAACTTCAGCCACACACTGCTGCGGACAGCTTAGGGGACATGGTGGCCCTCAGCCTGCTTCTACAGGCCATACACCGCCGTTTTTCTATGGTTCCCAAGTGTTGTATTAAGGTTTTACAGCCTTATATTCACTTATATGTGAGTGCAGGTTTTTACATGCCAAAACAGTCTGCCCTCTTTCTCCCCTGTCAGCAGCTCAGGCTCTACTTTTTTCCTCGTCTGCTTTTATTCACCAAGCGTGTCTCCCGACTTTCCTGTGATCACCTGTGAAAGCGTAATGGAGCAACGCAGCCTTTGATGGGCTGAACCAACAGCTGAAATGATGATTATTTACCATGCCTGGTCATGAAGGTAGAGCAAGAAAGTTCACATTTTGTTCTAAAAGGCTTTGCTTTGATTTTCCCTTTCAAAGTCTGGTATCATACAAATATGCCAGGCAGAGACTATTCCAACCTCCCCTCTTATGCATGCTGCTCTCATCTCTGCGAAAGAAGTGTACACATAATAACTTGCACATGTCCCACTTTTTGTCTTTGCGGTTTCCATTCAGCTGCGAATTGAAGGTAGACTCGGAGGGGGGGGTTTTTTGCACCTCTTCGGTTGATGTGTAAGACAGGTTTAAATGGATGTAATTTTTGCTTTGAAGCAATTGTGTGACTCATTAAGTGGTGCCAGTTTGCGTGTGCGCTGACTGTGGTTGTCGGAGGAGCACAGGCACTCCGTGAGCCGCTTTGCTTAAGACATCTGGCCCCCATTCGTACGAGACGGCGAGTGCCAACATGAACACATTAGGCGACAGACCAAATGCCTCTCAACCTTAGTCTAACACGGAGCACATGAGTAAAATATCCGAAACCTTCTGCAAGACTCAGCATTTGAACCTCTGCATCACGCAGAACTGAAGATTTCCCTTCCCTGACGCCGGAGTAAGGAAACCGACCCTTATTGAATTACGAAGGAAGTGCTGCAAAGTAGTGCAGCTCGGTCACCTTCAAATCCAAAGAGAAAGATTAATTTTTACATTACAGAGACATCAGCTGATTCATTGACTGAAATGTTGTCGCTGCTTCCCAAATGACCTGTGAACCTTCTGGTTCTTATTACATCCCGACCCACTTCTGCACAGCTCAGCTGACAACCCACATCATCAGGGAACATAGACAAAATGCCACTTGACAACTGATACAATTCATGTTTGCTAAAATCCTCAGCGGCTCTGCTTTTGCTTTGCTGCAGTTCCCTGTACTTTTAGTACAAGTTTATTGTCAACACATGCCTGAGTGTTTTGGAGTGAAATGGAGCCATAAGAACTTAAGTTTACAATTTTTTTCACACGCTGAAACCTAACCAAAAGCTTTTGATTAACTGCTTGTATTTTGCGGAGGTGAAACTTACGATATGTGAGCATTGTTTATGTAAAAATCCCACAGTGCAATAAAAGTTTATTCCAAATACTCTAAAATCGTTTTATTTCTTAATCATGCATAATTTTTTTTTCTTTACATTTGATTCAAGAATTTCTAATTAAACACAAATGAAAAAAAAGAAAGAAAAAACACTCCACATTTTACAAGCAGTAAGTTCTTTCCGTCATTGCGCAGACTTTTAAACTCTATGGTTTGAACTTATCTGGCCTGTGGAATCGTTGCACTCAATGACCGTAATTGGCTCTGGTTTGTTTAGTTCATTTTTATTTTTAAATCTGCAAAAAGTACAGTGCCTTCCAAAAGTAGTCACGTTACAAATACAAACTTTGATTTGTGTTTTGTGAATTTTGTGTGGATGGACCCACAGAAAGTAATTAACAGCTGTGAAATGGAAGGAAAATAAAAGTAAATCAAAATTTTTTTACCCATAAAGCCTTCCTCTCTCAATAGTTTTTAAAAGCACCTTTCACGGCTGCAAACATTAACATGTGCATCTACCAGCTTTGCACATCTAGAGAATACAATTTGTACCTTTTTGCAAAAATCTTCACGAAATAGCTTAAGCATAGTGATACTGGAAGGTGATAGGAAGTTTTTACACAAATTTGTCAGTTATTTTGTTGTTTAGACTTTGTCTGGGCCATTTTAACACACAAGTCCACTTTGGTCCCAACTATCCCGCCTTAGCTCTTGCACAACTTTAGGTGTCATTTTCACTTTTGCAACTGACAGGTTTTAATCCAGGATTGTCCTGCATTTAGCTCCGCCCATTTTGCCAGCATCTCAAACCAGGTTCCATTTATCTGCTGAAGAAAAAATATCCCCAGCGCAGGAAGATGCTGCCACCATAATTTTTCATGAGTGGCATGGAGTGGCCAAGACAGAATAGATTTTTTCCTTCTCATCTGATCAGATCATATTCTTTCATGTTTGCAGTGTCTTCCACGTGGCTTGTAGAAAACCACAGAGAATTATTTTGGCCTTCTTTGACTCTTGACTGTTTCTCAGGTTATTGATTTAGCCCTCCACCACTTTAACCCTGACCTGATGCTGTTTGTTCACAAATGCTCTCTAAACAACCTCTGGGGTCTTCAGAACTGACTTTACTATTTACTTAATTTGGTTTTGGGGTTAACTAATAAAAAGGGGGGGCTAAATACGAAAACACTTTTCAGATTTTATTTTATTTTTTAAAGTAATAAAAACAATCGTCTTTCTTTCACTTCCTAATTATGTGCTACTTTCTTTTGGTCGATTGTAAAATCTTTGTATTTATGGTTGTTGGGTGACAAAATCTGAAGAGGTCCGCTAAGCGTGAATAATTTTGCGAGTCACTTTATTTTGCATTTCTTGTCGTCATAATCTAATTCCAGTTTTTTGTTTCAGCCCAAAATAAGTTAATCGCACCACACTGCTGTCATGTGCAAGACGTCCATCTGCACATCCTGTTGTCAGACTTTAGTTCAAGCAGATCATTTTCAGGCATCACTTCAACTGCTTGATTTATCATGTCAGGACGAAACTGCAACATCTTGAATGCGACTCTTCACGGAAAACTCTGGAGCGGTGGTCCACATCTGACCTCACGGATATGCTAACGCTGTGGCTTCGCCGAGATTTAAAAGTTGTCATGAAAACATTAAATTAAGGGGCAGTGCATCTGGCTTCTGAGAAGAATGGCGGTACATTACAGCGCAGCTTTTTAGTTCCAAGGAGCTGTGACTCATTTCTGATAAACATCTGCATCGTAAAATAAAAGCGTGGCCTTGCTCACGTCTTCGTAATGGTACAGTGAATGTCAGTTATGCGAGCAAGAACTGCTTTTTTTCTCTGAATTACAGTTTATTCAAGGAGTACATCTGCATCTGATACAATATATTGGGCACAGATTGTGACAACTATGTCATGATTTTCTCATTTCAAGAAAGGAAGACTGGAAAATCAACAAAATGATTACTCTATATCTATTATACTGAGTTCCAGAGACAATATTGCCAGTAGTTAGATCAGCAATTAATTTGTTTGGGTTTTATGACATTCCTAATTTTTTTCCCCCTAAAACTTCGACAAAATTCCTTCCGACTAATAGAATTGTTGTTAAAGATGAAACTGACAGGATGTTCTTCATGAGTGATTAAAACAATGATGCTACATCAGTGTAATATGTTATTAAGAAAACCTTTTTATGCTTTGTATGCTTTAATTATTTTCCAAATCAGTAATGGCTGGAAAAAGTATTTCAAAAATTGCGTGGTCACGTGGTTTCCGGACATAAGTCGCACCGAGCCGAGCTCCGCCTCCCACACCACAGCAGTGTCGTGGTGTTTTGTGTGATTTACAGCAACATAGTAAACACGGCGATCATGGCAGAGAGGAACGATTATTACAAGTTCGGAGGCGAGGAAAATAATGATTGACGGGCTGGAAAACGTAGTTTTGTTTTTCATTGTACCAAAAAAAAAAAAAAGAAGGGAAACAGTTGGTGAGCTGCTGGTCCCACTGCATCCAACCAGAAATGAGCTCCATGACTTTAATATTTCTGCTCTCTTACCGAAAAACCAGAGTTCCCACTATCTATGCTACCCGACAATCCATCCTACCTTGTGCAGATTGTCAACTCATGGAAGTTGAGAGTTGAATAGTGCTGTTTTCTGCATAAATACACATTCAGGCCAATCACACAGTTTCACATGGAGAGGGGGGCAAAAACTTTGCCAGCCGGGTTGTGACAAAAAGACAAATAGAAGTGATTTCAGTAATTCAGCTCAGCCATGCAAAACGTTTCAGATGAGTCTCTGCTTCAACACACCTGACTCAAAGTAAAAAGGCCTCTGAAGAACTAGACTGCATACAAAGGAGGCAATTCAGTAATTTGGTTCAAGTGGACCAGGGACACATCTTAAAGTTGTAGGACAACAGAACCCTGTAATGAAGGAAACTGCCTTTTGGCTTTTGGTATACAGGACGTTGTTCTTTTGGCCATTATTCATGTATCATAATCGTAGCCGAAAGCTGAATGTTGATGGACAAAATCGAGAGCTTCACTTTTGTCTCAGCTCTTTCTTTACCACAACAAAATAAGCATGAACAGAACGCACTTCTCCGGTTTGAAATGATGTCCTCGGACTACGAGGACCACAACTGTTTCTCTGTAGCTATGCCTCGAGTTTCCGGCAAAGAGCACCGCAAACAGAAACAGGAGTCCAACCTGCCCGAGGAACACGCTTGATTTCGTTCCAAGAATGTGGATGCGCAGCTCTTGCTCTGAGCGTACAAGGACCGGACAGCGCTTTGAAGCAACACGTCGCCATTACGTCAGATCCACCACAAAACCAAACAACAATTCAGTTCCATACCTACAACAACATAGAGTGGGGGGCATGTTTTCAGACTGCGGGAGGAAACTGGAGTACCTGGGGAAACCTTGTTCGGGTAAAACATGTCAATTCCATACAGAAAAGCTCAGGGCAAGATTTGAACTGGTAAACCACATCCCCTGCCCTAATTGAGTAAATCTAAATCATCTGTGTAACTAAATCCATATTTCGCTCCATGTGTAAAAGCAAATGGGCGTCTTAGTGCAAAATGAATAAAGCCCTGGTTAATGCTCACAAACGACGTCTTTCAACACGAAAGATTACTTGCAATGAGAGCGTATGAACATAATCAGTATTAATAGTTTGTTTTTTTGTGAGACATGAATTTAGTTTGCTGCTGAGATTCCCCCCCTCCCGCCTCCCTCTTTGGTTTAACTCGACTTTGTCACCACTCTCTGGAATTTCCTAATGACGGTCCCCAATTTGGAGTTTTAATTCATTGCTGAACCACAAACACTCTTGCTTTTTGTTTAGCGAGTATGGAAAACTGCTTCTATCACACTCCAAATAAATTGTTTTACAAGTGGAAAGCCAAACAACATTTAGGCCTTTCTGGTTATGGTTTGGCTTCGTGGGATCACAAGAGCTTTCCCTTCATTGGCCCCAGTCTCGAAAACTTTCTCCGATAAGGTGGCAGAAGCAAACAAATAAAACGGCAAAAAGAGCAAAACCCGAATCGGTGAGAGGAGTTAACTTTTCCAAAGGTGCAGTGACATGAATGAGGATTCCCAGACCCGTCTGCCTTGTAAAATTTAGAGACCTGGTAATGCACATAAATAGAGGATTAGTGGTCAACCTTGGAAACACATGTGCTGAGAGCAAAGGAAGCAAAGCAGCAAGGGAAGTTTGGCACGTGTAGCAGCTGTGTGGTTGTAGGCACTGCGGGGTTCTTTGATCTTCTGTGCTCAGGTGTGACAGGTTTTGGCAGAAATGGAGGCTGTAGCAGGACGAGGCTGAACCTGGACGGGCCCATATGGTCTCAGTAGGAGCGTGAGAAAGGGCACCTGCCGTGCAGGAAAACATGAAGTGCCAAAACCTTTCCTCCCCCCACCAAAAAAAACTTCTGAAGCTATATCATTGTACAGGCCTGGTCATGTAGGATCTAAGTAATGGGTTTTTTTGTGTGTGTGTAGCTGAAATGTCTTAGCTGTCCAAATGGACGAAAGCGATTAAAGCAACAGAGCAATGCAAGTTTTATAGCAAAGTGTAGTGAGACTGATGCCTCATCAGTCACTCAATTACCTGGATGCAGTAAACCACATCCACATGTTGTTTAAATTAAGTGCATGAAAATAAAACTGCACACATTCTGCTAGTATTGCAATGTGCAGCCTTTATTTCTAAACATTAATGGGTCATTGCTTCTCGTACCGAAACTGTCATTGTATTGACCTTTCCATCAGCAGCGAGCAGCTTAACTCCAAACGAGCCTAATAGGCCGGGTACAAAAAAAACATGGTGCCATCATCAACTCAGCAAATTCACAGTTCGTCTGGTAACCCGTCTTAAGGTCTTTCAATAAATCAGTCCAAGAAAGGATTTATGAAAATGACTAAGTGAACTCAGGGGTCATAGTCAGTTTAATTTGACACTTGGCAGTAAATCCCCTAATTGTTTTTCAGTGTGCCTTTACAGTTGTACAGTAAGACCACAAGAGCACCAGCTTGCATATCTGAATACATGAAAGGAAATAAAATGTTTTTATGTGCTGTCTGCTGGACACACCTACGTTTAATAACATTTTGCATTTGAATTTATCCCACAAAAGTCGTCTGCAAAATAGGAAATTAGCCTTTTGCCCTCATGTTTAATGAGTCCAAGTCAGTCGTTACTTCTATTTTATCATGATCCGATGTGCTGAGTTTCAATGTTCAGCTCTATTATTTCTTATGGGCTAATTAAGACGTTTGACATTAAAGAAATTCCTCCTCATGGGGTTTGGCGCTTGTCTTAAGACTTGTTCTGACTCTTCCAGTGTCTGTGGGCAGAGCGGAGGCCTGAGGTTTTCTCCTCCTGCAGCTGTAATTTCTCAAGCAGATGCAAGTCGGTGACCGTGGTGGCCTTTCTGACCCCGTCAGAGTCCATCCAGCGGAACAACCTCTGAGTTCAGACAGAGCTCTTTTGGACTGTCCTCTCCAACAAGGTGCGTTCCCTCTGTTTCCAGTTTCCCCAGCTCGGTGACTGGAGTTTGTTAAGGCTGTCATTTGCAGGGAGGCTTTACAAAGGTCACTGTCTGTGTATTTTTCATTAACAACCCAGTGCGGCTCACTCTTCAGCGTGATAATGAGAACCATCGCTTCGGTGGATCTGGAGAAACATTTTTGGTGTCAGCAAATGTCGCAGCTTGATGGCATATAAATGTAATTTATCAGTGTGTTTATGTTGCCGGTTTAGTAGGACATTTTTATGCCCCGCTAGAGCAGAGATGCTGTGTCAGTCCATAATGACAATGTCACTTGCAATAACAGGAAGATTTGGTATTTGTGGCGTCATCTCATAAAGCACCTCTGCACAGTTCGTGAACTGTGACAATTTTATGATTGCATTTTACTATGTTTAGGAAAACTTTTCTACATCAACACACCACACTAAGTCGGGAGAAAGAGCCGAGAATCTAATGAAGTTTGAATAGAATAGAATGTCCTTGTGTATCACAATGTTTTACTCAAAAGGGTGCAATATTAAATTCATTTCTATTTTATGATTTTCTGGGAATTCACAGAGTTATCTTTTCATGAGTCACAACTCAAAAAATCTGTTATTTTATGGTGTACTTTTATGAAGCTCTTGTTTTTCTTCTTTTATGTGCCGTCTACTAAAGCTACCCCACCGTCACCAGTCCAAGATGTGCTGCCATACCTGATGAGTTAAAGTAATTTTCCATAATCTGATCATAGAACATTTGGCTTTTTATACCAGCGAGAGACAGCACAGAGGTATTTTGGTTGTGCTACCAATTGGTCTATATAGGGATAAGAATCCCAATGAATGGGAATGAATATTATACAGTAAAATTGCAATATACATGAGATTATCATATTTTTATGATTACTTATGTAGCTAATTCATGAACATACTGAGAAATTCATGAACTACTGAGAAAAGTGCATTGCTAAGTAACAGTTCTAGTTCACGGGTAAGAAATGCTTTCTTTACAGGTTTAAAATAGAAATATGAAGAAACATAATTACACTATGTGGATTAAAAATGGAGGTATGAATCGGTGAAGTGGTGAAATGTGATCATCTGGTTCTCCTGGTTGCTTTTCTCCAGGCCTTAGAATAACTACCCGGCTTAACTCAGGCCTCCCATGGATCCTGAAGACACTTCTGGATTCAGCACACAAAAGCAACAATCACCTGAACAACTCACCTTATTCCACTTGAATCCCCTGGTTTCTCTTTTCCATCCTCCTAAACATAACTCACCTGTCTGTGTTTCTGTCAATCAGTTCTCAAGGCTTTTTGATGAGATAACACAGACAGAGCAGAAATGACCAACATTTGCTGTAAAAAGAATTACTTGAAAGAGAGTCCTCTCTATGTTCTTGTACATCAGCTAGATGAAATAAAGAAATTAAAAGTGTTTCCTTGCTTACAAGAAAGAGAGTTTCAGCTGTTTGGAAATATTTCTGGTTCTGTAAACCAAGGATGGTGTGGAGACTGAAAGAGGGCTATGGGTCACTCATCTGGAGAAATGCAAAAAATAAATAAAATACTATATTCTGCTT